>NC_090733.1:10352388-10372388 GCF_036898095.1 Palaemon carinicauda | reverse complement strand
CAGCTGGTCTTTGGGTAGCCAAGCCATTATCAGCTGGGCTTTTGGCAACTGAGTCAAAGTCACTTGGGGTTTGGGTACTGGGTCTGTATCATTCCAAACAGGATTTAGTACTACTACTAAAAGCCTTTGAAGGTTTTCTTCTTTAATACCAAATGATATTCTGTTGATAAACTCCTCTGGCGAAGGAGACTTGTTGCCAGTAAGTGTTTGATAAGGAGCCATATTACTTACTTCATGATATGAACTGTTCATGGCCCACTGGACAAAAAAGACTTCATAACTCAACTTTGCTCAATTATTTTGTCTTGTCCATGCCATGAATTAGCGTTTCATATCGCCTATTACTTCTTTAAACAAATCCACGGCTTCAAGGATACCTTGGTCACCAGTTCATTAAAATAAGTCCAATCCAAAAGTTAGAAAAGTTCTTTGATAATTGTATGTGTAAATTCCCAACCATTGTCAGACTAAAGGAAATGGGGTGCACCTATATCCAGGAAAATGTAAGGAAGCCCACAGGCAGCCTCATATGCTCTCTTTGATTCCAGTGGATCAATAACATGAAACTTGGTTCGGTAATCAATATACTGTAATGCAGAATAGAGAAACAATTTTCAACACAGCGTTAATAATGGAGGGTACATTGTGAAACGATTGATTTAGGAATTATGCCATTTAGTTCACTAATCTTCTTGTAAGTCTTCTCACCAGTGTTAAAATAGCATTTTTAGAGAATTAATTGATCTATTTTTGGTTACTATATATTTACCGTTGGACCTTTTAACTTTTTTATTTTTCATTAAGAAAGACACTGAGAAAAGCTTTCAAAATGAAGTAATCCTTTCCTTTAAGCGTTTGTGCAGCCTTTCCTCTCTTCGAAACTGTAATTACCATCTGCTCATATTCAACAGAACACAAAGAACCACAACTCTGCTAGTGTTCATTCATGGATAAAGCTTGAGTGGGTACTATAAAAAGTTCGAAAATCTCGTAATCTAGAAAAAATTATAAATATTACAGGATAAATAACTACTTCATTAAGTACTTTTTCAGGCCAAATAGTTATTCATAAGTTTTAAGATTAATAAAAACACATCATGAAATACTATTATTTATAAAAGACAAATAGTTATGCATAAGTTTCAAGATTTATACATCAAATTGCCCATTTCATGAGGTGGACCACACATTAGCCCATTTCATGAAGTGGTCAAATGGTTTGCTCATTCCATAAAAAGGGTGGTTTCACAAACGAGTTGTAACACACACACACACACACGCACACACAAACGCACACACACATACACACACACACCCACACACACACACACACATATATATATATATATATATATATATATATATATATATATATATATTTATATATATATATATATATATATATATATATATATATATATATATATATAAATGTGTGCATATATATATATACATATATATATATATATATATATATATATATATATATATATATATATATATATATATATAAATGTGTATTTATATAAATTTGTATATATATATATATATATATATATATATATATATATATATATATATATACATATATATATATATATATATATATATATATATATATATATGTATATATATGTGTGTGTGTGTATGTATGTATATAAATGTGTGTGTGAGTGTTCGTAAACATATGCATATCTATCCAATTGCTGATTAATCATGCTTACTTTATACATTTCTCTCATTATATCAAATTAGAAATTTAATTTAGATTGCTACTAAGGTCTGAAGTTGTTGCCATTTGAATAAAACTGAAATTATCAGGTTTATCACAAAACAAACAATCAACCATTTTCGTGTACTAAAGATACCTTTTCTCTCCTAAGAAAAATTTTTTTTTTTTTTCTTTTTTTTCGTAATCCACCTGTAGATGAAAGCAAATTCACACACACAAAAAAAAAGATATATAACATAATCCAAATCAATATTTTTTTTTTTTTTGCAACAATCCCTCCTAATGATTACGCTCCAATGCTCTATCCTGTATTTAAGCTATCCATTTTGACTGCAACTTTATTGCATTTTTTTCCCACAATCTAATGCTATAGGTCACAATATACCTTCACAAACATTTAATGGAGATCAGATAATATTTTCATTAAAATAGACAGCATTTGGGAATGTATTTTCAAAGAAATCCTTTTGGGCCAATAATTTCTAAAAACGAAATACTATTGACGACAATCTATTCTAAAACAGTTCTTGCATAGAGGTTTGGAGAACACGGCATTGAAGTCCCAGAAGATGGAATTACTTTTTTATTTTCAATGGAGGTATAATCTGATTAAACGATAACAGGGACAAAAGCTGTTCATCGCCTCACGCTGATTGGACGATTCCCTTAGCGATGATTCGCTGCAGATTTTTCTCTGTGTACGAGATGGGATTTAGGAATTTTTATATCCAAAAATAAATTATATCACAACACATCAAGTACGAACAGTCTTATGTTTTACTGGGAATGGGAAAACACGTTGACTTGCATATGCTTAAAGTAATTTTATAGCGGATTTAATGTATTTAAAAAAAAAAAAAATTCGAATAGCATGAATTCAATATATTCTATAAATCAAACATATAGAGTAAAGCTATTATTCCAAGGTCTCTATTGTAACTTTACTTATGAAAATGAATTGTATCCTTTCTTCTTTAGTACAGAGCAACTTGTAAGCTATCTAATATTTCGAATTGTAGGTAATTTTCATAATCCGTTAACCAGCTTCAGGATAATTGTTTCTCAATGCTGAATGTTGGATTAACATACTATTGTTTAGTATAATTTTCTAATAGTATTGAAGTATTTTATTTTACTACTTACAAATAATAATCACGGAATGGAAAACCCTCAATTTAAGTAATATAAAGATGCTAGCATAGCACAGTTAGTTGTCAAAAAATTCAGTTATGGATCTGAATAAAACAACTGTTTTTAAAATAAGACAAGAACAGACTATTTTGTTAAAGCAATTGGCTGGTAATGCCTACGCTGAAACATATTAACTTCTAAATTGACGATGAAACAATTTCGAGACAAGGAATATACTGCGAAGATCAATATGGGTCATAGAGAGTCTAATTTTACTTAACGACATTCCGGGGCCATTAGGAGATGTGATAAAGGCGTGAAACGAGGAGATGAAGAGATCCCTAAAGCTTATCATCAGCCTTATTCATAAGATAGGGAGCTTCCTTCGTTTAAGTGAGCAGGTTTGGGTAGCATTATAAATAGGAAATTTTCCACATAAGTTATTTTAAGGGCCTTAAGCACATATATCCTGAACAGACATAAAAAGTGTCAATCCCCAATTGATAGAGATTAGGATAATTTAAGAATTATTGTAGGGATTTTCTTAAATGTTTCATTCTTCCTTTGCAACACTTTAACTAATTCCATTGTTTTAACATTTTACACCTCGGTAAATTCGTTATTTCCTTTATGTTACACTGTATGTATATATATATATATATATATATATATATATATATATATATATATATATATACATATATATATATATGTATATATATATATATATATATATATATATATATATATATATATATATATATATATATATATATACATATAAGAGAGAGAGAGAGAGAGAGAGAGAGAGAGAGAGAGAGAGAGAGAGAGAGAGAGAGAGAGAGAGAGAGAGAGAGAGAGAGAGGGAGAGAGATTATTTAGTTTTTTACATGTAAGCTTACGTGATTTTCACCAGATGTATGTATATACGTGCGTATGTTTTGATAACACTGGGTTTGTGTAAATGTACCTCTTAGATATGTTTATTGTTTCGGGTTTTAACCAAACTAGATTATGGTTAAATGTAGTCGTTCACCGTAAAATACGGTTATTTAATGTGAGCGTGTGCGTGTGTGTGTGTGTGTATACGTAGGCGTGTATGTCACGTGTGTGTCTATATGTGTATGCACGTGAGTGTGTATATGCGTGCGTGCGTGTTCGTTTGTGCACGAGCGTGAATGCGACAGTATTATGGATCGTACTTGTAAATTGATTTGTATAGCAGTTCTGCGCGATGACCTTGCCTTCGGATCATTTGACCATTTCTAGGTCAAAGAGGCCCATATTTCATCGCTCCAGTATAGAAGCTTCCTCTTTAATGGCACTCGGAGTACTCCTGAAAAATATAGAGAGCTTTTTCAAGAGTATTTCCTTGGGATTTTAGTCTAATTGTTCTTTCATGGGTGATCTCAGTAAAAGCATTCGATGAGTTGTTGAAGACATTTGAATATATAAATGTCTTTTTAATATATACTTCCTTTAATTATTGGAGTCCCATTAATAACTTATATCAGAACCCATTAATTTTTCAGTCTGACCCTACGGGAAGATTGACCTCGTTCAATCTCATTGGATCTTTTAAACAAACATTATTGGCCAATCACGTCATTGAATATTCCACGACTTCGGTAGATCGACAATATGAGTCTGAAATTTATTATCTTTAGGTCTTATTTTTCAATCCTAAGAATATCAAAGCCTTATCTATTGATATTTATTCTCAAGTCAGTTGGAATATCGAATGGTTTTTACCTGCATTTTCCATTCGGAAACCTTTCAAAAAAAAAAAAAAATATATTCATAAATGAAAAAAAATTAGAAAACTCGTGAAAGATTATCGTCTTTTCCTTAAAGATCAACATATTGTCTTTTAATATAAACTATTTCTCACCCCCATGAAGATGGAGTGACAAGAAAATATTTTTTTTTTAACTGCAAGGTCGTGAACGGATATACTAAATTATTAAAAAATGTCAAAATGCATTTTATTTTAGAAGGTGGATTTTTCCGCTCACAGTGACATCAAAATATTTTCATTTCATAAATAAATTTGATGATAGGTCGTGAATTAATATTTTCTTTCCTATAAAAGAATTAAACTCATTGTCTTATTGATAAAAACACTATATGCTTACGTTATAGCTAAGTCACCAGCTGTAGAAACCATGTATGCATTTCAAATATTGTTTATATATCTCATATAACCTAGCCTATATCAGATATGTTTTTAATCCTCAATGATCCATCGTATCATTGCGGCTTTAGTAGGAAATCTGAGCTGATTCAGGCCATCTCTACCTGTCAAGTTTGCTTATCACGACGTCCAAATGAGCCTGATTGCAGTCTGCTCACCAACACACTGCATATCACAGAAACCAGAGGGACAGAATGAACGAAGCAGTTTCAGAACTGCATCGACCCGGTGTTTTTAATCAAATGATATGCAAAAAGTTGGAAAATTTAATCATTTTATCATGTGTTGAGAATATCAAATTATGATAATAGTGAAATTTATGTCAGTGGTAAATATTTGGTAAACAGTTTTCTAGATTGATATTTGAAGTAAAATTGCATTGATTAAATCTTTTCGCTGTTTAATAATTGCACGTGTGGCAACCTTAGTGAGGAATAACAGCTTCCACACAGAGTAAGAAGTTTATAACAAATAAGAATACCCTGCGATTAAAAAGCAAATATTGTGAAATTGCTATGTAATCGATACTAAATAAAAAGCAGAGCAGCACAGGCTTGTCGAAATCCCTGGTCAACAAGAAATCATCATGTTCCTGTATTCCATATAATTTTCGTAGCACTGTATAATAGTCGTGTTTATCATCGTCTAACGACGACGCTTGAAGAGCATCCCATTCACGATCTGGATTTATGGGTCTTGCTTAGCCATTATTCTTTCCTCTGAAGAGATGATAGATATCTCCATGATGGCAGTAGACAATTTTATTAATGGATTTTAATACATTTCTTGATAGCTTCTGTGTGTTGGGTCATATGCTGTGATCAAAAGTTTTTCTGTGAGGGATATAATGAATACTGTTAGGGTTTAAAGGTTTAAAATCCACAAGTGAGTGGCAGAAAAAAGGTACAGAACAAATTCCAGGATATTGACCATATATATATATATATATATATATATATATATATATATATATATATATATATATATATATATATATATATATACATATATATATATATATATATATATATATATATATATATATATATATGTGTGTGTGTGTGTGTGTGTGTGTGTATGTGTGTGAGTGTGTGTGTGGTCAATATCCTGGGATTTTGTTCTGTACCTTTCCTCTGCTGTTCACTTGTGGAATTTAAACCTTTAAACCCTGTCAATATTCATTATAACGCCTACAAAAATACTTTTGATCACGGTGTATGTGTAGGGATACAATATACTGTGGCGGCAAAAAGTTAGGTTGTAACAGAGACTCTCGTGAGGGCAACTGAACTTTATTTAGTTGAAGCTTGAGTATTTATATGACCCGTTCCAGTCAAGAAACGGTAAAAACACTCAAATACAATGGTGCAGGAAAATACATGAATAGGCAAGTTATCAGTAAAAGGAGAGAGTGATAACAGCAATACACAAGAAATAAGAAATACTGTGTACATTGTACTAGCGTGTGTGATACGCGAGCGGTACATGGCTCCCTCCCACCTAAAAAAGACATATATAGGAAATAAGGCGCCCTGCTCTTGAAAAGCGTACTGTGGGCAGGTCATCTGGCAGGAGATATGCAGGTTTTAGGCGGTCAATGGAGACCCAGTCTCCTTGGCCACGCATATTGAGGAGGAATAATTTCAGCGAGGAAAGGGCCACTGTAAGGGGGCCTTAACAGTGGCTTGCTGGTGTCGTTGCTGCAGGAAAATATGCTTTGATGAGAGCAGATCTATTAGTATGTGTTGCATAGCTGGGGGCTTGTATGTCTAGGGGCTTCTAAGTCTGCCGGCATGGAGTGAATTTTCCCACAACGTGATATAGGAGCTGGAGATTGTCAGAAGAGGTTGCAGACAGAAAAAATTCAGCAGACGACCAATCATGACCGGATGTTTCGTCCCCGGACAGTTGGTCCCCGGACAGTTAGTCCCCAGACTGTTGGTTCCCGGACATTTGGTCCCTGGACAGTTGGTCGACGGACGTTTAGTTTAATGGACGTTTCGTTTAACGGACGTTTCGTCCCCTGACAGAGAGGGAGAAAAGTTTAAGTTTAGAAAATATTGTATCGTATGTTTCTTGATTTTTGAATTTTGTAATACAGTACACAAGTGGAACTGTATGATTTTCTTCAAGGAGAGCATGAATGGTATACAGTTGATGGTGTTCAGGAGCACTATCGAACGTACCGTCGCAAAACCAGTGCCTACTTTTCGCCAATAAATCGAGATTACCGTCACTTGCCATTATAATGATGTTTTCCTCTTCCAATAAAACGAATCTCTCACCTCTTAGCGAAAGCCTAAGTTCGTCTGTTACTTCGTTTCCATCTGTGAATTTCCTTTGTCTGCAAATCATTCTGCTAAGGCTTTCTTTTTTGGGAAGAGAACCAACTGCCTCTAACGGAAAATCAGATGTGCAGTTCTGAACTATAGTACTCGTCAATTCTTCAGTATTAGTGGCTCTTTCCTTCATCTCCTGTACTTTCTTGAGAACAACAGCTCTACTAGCATCTGGTGGATGAGAATGTGGCAGTGGATCTCCTTGCAATATATCATTTACAGTCTTCAGTCGCCCTCCACATCTTCCTCTCTCTTCACATCTCCAGTAGGTAATTTTATCCCACTTTATCGTAAGTAATTATTTGGTTGGTTGGTTAACGCTATAAAAATATGTAATATATATATAAACTCATAAAAATTTTTTCTATAATCCATCTCTCTCATACACCATACACCATTTCAGCTGCCAAAACATCCAGGGCATCTATAGGAGTTGTCCTTAGTCCCTTGAGGTGATACCCAGGAGATTTTCTAATGATGTCCACAACTGAGTGGTGAAAGTGATATCCCTGTCGAAAATAATATGCTCAGTGACATAAAATCTTGATATCCATCCAGAGAGTAAGTCAGATATACACGAGGCGGACCTTATATTTTCCATGGAATGGCTTCAAGCCAACGAGTCGAGCAGTTGATGACGGTACAGCATCGACTTGAATATGGGGAAAGAGCTGCCAAGGCTGGGGAAAGGTGCCCACTCCTCAATCCTTATGTTGATGTACTTCTGAGGTTTGCCGTGAAGTACAGGCACAGACCCAGTCCTTAGTATCCTTAGTATAGCAATACCATGCAAAATGAATTTAGTTTTCAGTAGCTTTGCAGTAGAACGGCGCAATGGATATGAAAGGCCATGCATGAAATCAAACACCTGTCAGCGCATGGGAGAAGGTATCCACGGTCTAGGTCTACCAGTACTGACGTCACAGAGTGTGATGTTGGAGTTGTCAAAAGGGATTTCCACCAAACAGAGGGAGGTGTAGGATGTCCTTCATGCTTTGTACTCTTCCTCTTTTTATCGGGCTTCAGCCTTGACATAGTAATCCAATCCCAGGTGAATGGCAGCCATAGTGCTTCTTGAAAGGGCATCACCAACGGGATTCATTTGAGCAGGGACAAGCCAAAGGGTACAATTGTATTCACCCATGGTGGAGATATGTCAACATTGACCGGTAGATCAGGTGACGGACTGTCGAGAGAAGGTATTCACCAGAGGCATGTGGTCAGTACAAATGACGAAGGGCATACCTTCCAAAAAGTGGCAAAAGTGATGGACAGCTAAATGCGCCACCAGTCATTCACGGTTAAAGGTATGGTAGCAGGATTCTACCTTGCACTGAAGAAGGCCAATGGGCAAGGCGAACCGATGACTACCTGCTCAAGGACTGCCC
Organism: Palaemon carinicauda; assembly: GCF_036898095.1. Lineage (NCBI taxonomy): Eukaryota > Metazoa > Arthropoda > Malacostraca > Decapoda > Palaemonidae > Palaemon > Palaemon carinicauda. The sequence goes on along the minus strand of NC_090733.1, from coordinate 10,363,604 downwards.
CAATAGGAAGGTCACTGGCATCGGTGAAGGAAAGGAGAGGTGGGTGTAGCACAGGATTGGAGAAAGCAGCTGCGGTTGATTAGGCATTCTTTGCATTGCAGAAGGCTGCTTCTTGAAGGGGACCACATGTCAGGTCTTTTGGCTTGCCCTTGAGGGAGGTGTAGAGGGAGCCAAGAGTGGCGGTGATGGCTAGCAGTAAACGGTGATAATGGTTGATCATGCCCAGGAAATCTTGAGGTGCTTTAATGGTCAAGGGATTAAGGGAAGTTCTGAACGGATGCTACCAGCGAAAGGATGGATTCCTTCAGGAGTGATGTGGTGACTTAAGAACGATACTTCATTGGTGGCAAAGGTACACTTGTCGTATCGGACTACAAAGCCATTCTGCTTTAGGCACTCGGGCACAATGAGTAGGTGACGGAGGTGTTTCTTTTTGTAGGAAGAGAACAGATGTATACCATCCACGTAGCATACACAGACAACGGTGTGATTAATTGAAGGTGTATGTACCAAAGTGGGTGGTGAAGGCAGTCTTGGGGATGACTTCTTGGTTCATGCCCTCCTGATAATACCCCTTCAGGAGGTCAAACGTGGAGAAAACCTTCACTTTTTGCAAGTAGGAGGTCATGTGGGAGATGTTTTGGAAGGGGTAGAGATTGGGTTCTGTCTGCATTTTTAAGTGTCTTTAATCCCCGCATGGACTTAGAGAGCCATATTTCTTCAGGACAATATGTGAGGGTGAAGACCATGGGCTTGAGGCCTTTTGGTAAACACCCATTTCTTCCATTTTGGCGAACGATTGTTTAGCGGCTACCAAACGATCCGATGCCAGACGTCTGAATCTGGCAAGCACTCTGGGGTCCATCGTCTTGATGTGGTGATAAATACTGTGTTTTGCGGGAACTGTGGTCGTTTGACAAACTTCTGGATGGTAAACTTTCGGGTATAATGCGAGTAGGTTGGCGTATGTGGCTGTGGGTGCGCTGATATGTTTGGAGAGGCGTTGAGGCGATGGTTGAGGCATAAGATAGGGGTGGAATATGTGGGTGGTGGGCGGCTTTGTTGCTGCTCCAACATGTTAAGGGTGTGAGTTCGTGTCCTGCTCTATTCATGTCAACATTATTCAATATTAAATAGTTGTCCACTTCGTCAGGAGTGAGGAGGTTGATTGAGGCCTGGAAGGCGGTGAAGTGGCTGTCCATAAGGATGTCGACTTTGGGCAATAGATCTTTCAAGGGGAAAACATCGACACCGGGGATGGCAGCACATATAGGTTCGGGTTTGCGCCATACCGAAAATGCACGAAAGAGATTCACTTCGCAAGGAGAGCAGTCAGCCGCAGATTGAAGGCGAGCAATACTGGTCATTTCCCTGAGGACGAGCGAAACCTTTTAGTCTCTCCAACGGTTGTTTAGAAAGCTGAAAAAGTTTCACCATGTGGGTGGCCGGTGATGGTGATGGTGAGTACTGCTCCAGGATGTATGATTTTAGGTCTTTTTACGTTATAGGGGTGTCCCTTTATTCGTAAGGCCAATCGGAGATTTCCGGTAAAGTGTCGCCGGGGATGGCTGCGTGAACATAATCAGCTTTTGTGCTTGACTAAGTTACGCCACTTATGCAAAACTGGAATTAAGCACGCTGGTACCAGGTGAACGCTTCTCCCTGTGATGGACGGTAGTTTCAGGGGAGTAGCGTTGATAGCAGAGTTAATGTCTGGCGGCTGCATCATCAAAGAGTAAGTCATGGGTTATAATGCACGAGAGTGTGTGATACAGGAGTGATACAGTATTACTCACTGGTCAGTCAAAAGGACCCAATGACTCTCTAGCATATATATATATATATATATATATATATATATATATATATATATATATATATATATATATATATATATATATATCAATCAGCACCTAAGGCCCTCGCCACTCAAAGTGGGACCAAGGAGAGCTAAGCAATGGCTATAGGCTCCACCAAACCTTCCTAGCTCAAAAGGACGGCTAGGTTTTAGATACTAATAGAGTGTGTCTCGAACTCTCGACTCACTGAGAGAGAGAGAGAGAGAGAGAGAGAGAGAGAGAGAGAGAGATTTCCGAAAAGCTATCACAACCTTGTGTATTCTTTTTAAATGAAAGGTGAATGGCGTAACGTTTTCCTGGAGCATGTTCGTTAATCTTATTGTTATATGAGAAATACTACAGATTTGTAAATCTGACGTCATACATCAAATTACGATTATAAAGAATCATACGAATATCTGAATTGGACTAGCAGAAAACCTCATTACTGTATTTTAATACAGATATCTAGGGTCTTATTTTGGTGAAGAATAACTTATTAATGTTATGGATCGTGAGTGTTCGATTCTATAAACATCAATTAATATATTTTTTCATATTGCATTTTCATAAATCTGATATTCATTCATAACTAGTAAATGTTATAGATTTTTCATCTGGATTTTTATATCTAGAAACCACACCTTTTCCTTCTCCGTCACAATCAATAACATTTACAATGTTAAACACGTTTATAAATGAAGAATGAGGGCCCAAACATAAAAAAAAAGGAGTTTGTACGAAACAAAACATTCTTTCTCTCTCTCTCTCTCTCTCTCTCTCTCTCTCTCTCTCTCTCTCTCTCTCTCTCTCTCTCTCTCTCTCTCCCCATAAAGAATTCCCTCTTAAACTATGGTTATCCGGGAGATGCTACTACATCAAGTGAGAATGCTGAGAGCATTCTTCCGAGAGAAACAGGACCATAAAGAAAATTCTGATACGCGAGTAAAAGGAACCATTTCAGGATACCGTATTGCAAAGTCATATGCATTCAATATTGAAATGAATTATATTATACTTTTTCATGAGACATATATATATATATATATATATATATATATATATATATATATATATATATATATATATATATATATATATATATATATAATAAAAGATATCAACCTTTATATCGATGTGCGATGTATTATTCTAATACTTGTTGTATGAACTATTAATCAACAAATATATCCTTTGAAGCTGCTTATTACGATAAAATAAAAAGTAAAAATTCATATTCTATGGCCAGTTTCATGAAGAACCTTTAAAAGGACCAAGTAAGGATTCAATGAATAGCAGCGTATTTAAAGGTTTGATAGGCGCTCATTAATGCAAAAAAAAATAACAATATCTTGAGAGATCATATTCACATGTTAAGAGCCCAATCTCCTCCTCCACCCGAGCAAGGGCCAGGGTGGGCCAGGCTGCTAATGACTCGGCTATCCTAAAGCTACCTTAATTGTAGCTCACTAGAATGGTGAGGTTGCAAGCACTAAAGAAACTATTGATCTTGAATGGGTCCCTAACACTAGACTTACGGATAGCCAGGTAAGAACGTTTGGAATAGGCTTGATGGAGATGAAAACTATTGCGGAGTCTTAAAATAGCTTGGATTTCATTTTCTTCAGCTAATTATTCTAAATAATATCATTTATATATTTATTTCAAATTTTTAATTCGTAAAATTATACCTGGGTTATTACCTTCTAAAATAATCCAATTATTTGAAGTATCCTCTGCGTCTTGTTATCTAATATACATCAACATTGAAATACTAATTTTCCTAACATTAACTTGCGCAAAGAAGCTATCTATCTTCATTACCCTCTTTAATCAGCCTATGGAATCGCAGGGATAACCTTATCCAAGGCTTTTATAGAATGAATTGAAAAAGTGACCTCTGAAACTCACTATTTTGTTTTTATGAGTTCTCTTCCCAATGCTTTTGTTTTGTATTAAAGAGAATTTCAAAGATGGTGTAATAATAATAATAATAATAATAATAATAATAATAATAATAATAATAATAATAATAATAATAATCATAATAATAATAATAATAATAATTTGGTGTCAAAATATAAAACATAAGTCCGAATAATTTCAAAATGTACAGTGAACGGAATCGTGAAAAAAGTAATAGATGGTGTCTTTTCATAATAGGCGCTATCGTAAATCGCATTTACTTTTGTTTATAGTCGCATTGCAAATAATTATTTCATTCCATTGTGTTCCAAATAAACATCAGTATGCGTACATTCTTTTATTAGACATATTGTGCTTTTCCTTCATAATTGTTATGGCATATCTTTTGTTTTTAGTCACAATTGTATTACACATTCGCTTAGACATTTTACACTATTGGAAATATGCTATATTTGGTAGTGAATGAGGTATTAATTTGGCATTTAACTGTCAAGAAGCACAAGTGAGAGAGAGAGAGAGAGAGAGAGAGAGAGAGAGAGAGAGAGAGAGAGAGAGAGAGAGAGAGAGAGAGAGAATTTGGTGTTGATTGGGTATTGCTTTGGCATAAGAGTGAGAAAACAATACCCTATAAATAGGTTAAATTACTTTGAAGTCATGATCCAAAATCCCTTTTGATATGGAAGTACCTTAAGGTAATATTTAAAATATACATTTTTTTTTCTTTTTAAACGGCAGCTGGAAACATGTTGTTCCATATATCAGCTTCTGTTGGGACAAAAGGGTCAAAATTGATATTGTACTATACATTGTTCGGGTCATTCAAATTGAATATATGTTTCCTTACAGTAAGTCTGGGGTTAGAAATAATAAAATTATCGACAATTACTAAAAATATTTTGAAAAAACTATATAATTACCTGTTTTTCATCTCACTACTATGCCATGAAACTCGTACACTTTCATTTCTCTTTCCATAATAGATTGTAGCATTTCTTTGAAAATGTACTACTAAAACAAAATTGCCATTTTAGACACCCATAACTAAAAATTATGTTTTTCATATAAGTCTGAGATCAGTGAAAAAAACTTAAGATCACACTTCATCTATAAAACTGAGAAACACTTCTGATGAACAAAATACTTGTTACAAAGATGTAAATAATATCCAGGAGCTAAGTATGTTGCCTGATTTTGTAGTAGTTAATGACATTAGTGGTGGAGGTAGTAATAGTGCTAGTAATAGCAGTGGTGGTGGTTCTCAACATGTAGTGCCACTGATGATGTCCAATGAAGTATTATTTCACGAAAGAATGACAATGCCAACCAGAAAGTGTGGCAGAGATGAGAATGTTGATATGGATGTGTGGGGTGACAAGAAGAGATAAGATACGGAATGAGATAATTAGGGGTACCACAGGGGTTAGAAAACTATCAGATAAGATCCAAGAAAGTAGACTGGGGTGGTATGGTCATGTCATGAGAAGAGATGAACAGTATATTGGGAGGAGAGAGATGGAAATGGAGGTACAGGGAACGAGAAGGAGAGGAGACCAAAGCAAAGGTGGATGGACTGTATCAAGGATGACCTTCGATCAAAGGGATTAACCGGTGATGAGGTGAGGGACAGAGGTAGATGGAGAGAGCTGACCAGAAATATCGACCTCACATAGAAGCAGGAAAACATGCTGACAAAGGAGAAGAAGAGAACCAGAAAGTGGAGGGAGCAAGAAAAATAGTGTGAATAATTTGTCATCAGTAAAAACATGGCTCACAATCAGTTGTACCAGAAATGCCACACAATCTTCACCTTAACTTTCAACGTCTACTAAACAAGTCAACACACCTTGTAATGAAATAGGTAAAAACAAGGAACTAAGAAAAGTTGCCTTCCTTGGGTTTTATAAGAAAAGGAGAATGTCCTCATGATGTAGGTGACAGCCATTTAATGGCCCAACTCGCTGTTGGTGGCATAGCTGCAATTAATGACGGCATGTCGTTGCGCAAGTCTGATTAAGATCTAAAGGCAAGTAGAAACTGTTGGCTGTGATGCTGCAAAAGTTTTTGCAACTCATGTAATCCGAGCATATGTTTTCTATAAGAAAAAAATCAGGGCTCAGGAACGTCACTACCAATGGCTAATTTGACAACACTTTATTATAAACACATCACCAGCTATTGAATTCTTGGACATTATAGGCAAACACCACACAGTTATGGAAGAATATAGAATGTCTGATTCCTGATATTAATCCACTGCGAATGAAGAGAGGATGGTCACTTGTGTTTGATGACGACTTGAGCAAAGCAGTTGTTTATATGAGGGACATTAACTACACATGCCTCACTTACTTTTAAAGTAGCTAAACTTCCTATTCGTGAATATCTCATTATGAAACCAAATTTTGTTGGATCAATCTCCTCTACATTTGAAACTGATTCAATGGCCCCATTACTGAAATCCCCTCTGGATATATTCCCTTGATGGATTAGGAATTAATCAGAAACCCTATAAACCCAAAAAATATGACAGTGTTCGTCATATTAAAGAGAGGGAAACACCAGTGTCACTATAACTAGAAAAAAAAATACACCTTCAATCACGAGTGCATCTCTGATTGATGTCAAGCATATAATATGCCAGCTAAAGGTCGTCAGCACAGTCAGGGCAAATTCAGTGATTAATCACTAAGAGGATACCGGTGTGGTAGTCCCACTCCAAGAGGTTAAGGGTGTGTTCACCACTTGGTGAGTTCAACATTATTGATCACAACCCTTCATCAACCAGAGCAACCAGATCTCTCCATGGAACACGCATTAATATTCAACAGGATTTCCATTAAGAATGTCAAATATCAGAAATGTCATAGATATCACAAATCTTCCTGCAATGAAACAAAAACATGTAAAATCATTTCCACCATGCTACCCCACCATGGACCTGGATGTTTCACTGCCAAATGTTAACGCCATTTATGTCCCCCCCCCCCCCGCTACACTCCAAAAGCTATCCTCATCCAGTTGCCTGTCCTTTCAGAAATATAATTGAAGAAGACTACCAGTGGATGGAGAGAGTCTAAAACCTTTTAGCAAAAGAAAAACTTTGGAGGGAAGAATGGATTCCAGGGGCTGCATATTATGCCCTTACCCCAGTACTACTTCATTTCCTCTAGCCAAGTCATACATGCCACTGCACTTCACAGATTCTCCCAAGGGCCCTTCTATGACTTATCATGCAGTAAGTCTTTTGTCAAGCAATCAGTAACTTGAAATCTGACCAAACACTATTTATGGTACCTGGTTGACTATTTCTTACATTAGCCAAGAAACTTAAGTGAATGTTCTCCTAGTTACTCTTTCGTGGTAACACTGAGACCAATACATACAGAGAAAATGCTGTGGAGTGTGTCTGGGGGCTGATGCGAGGGCAGTGGATGGATTACAGTTCTTACCAACCTCATTTCTTTTTTGGTGTTCTCCCCATTTGCAGAATCCAGTACACACATAAGGTGTCTGTTGCTGCTCTTTGTGTTCCTATAAGAAAAGAAATAGAATCAGTATGTCCAGCATGCAACGACTGATCATTATGAGCGAAAATTAAGCCTAACAGCTATGTATAACTGAACTCTTAGCAGATTTCAGCAATTCAAAACTGAACCCAAAGATTTCTGGTTAAAGTCTATGGAGCCAGATCTCCTCATACTTTGATTAGTATTTTGTAAAAATGACTTGGCTGTATTTTGTTTCTAGTTTGTGAAATCATGTCGCTCAGCAGACTTTTTCCTTTGTATGAAGATACTGAATTCATTGATGCCGGGGTTTTTGCCATAGATCCTACTCATTATGTCAGGAACTTGCAATTTATTCGCCAGAACTTGTTATATGTAAATGTAGCATGGATTGTAAGACAGCTTATAAATGGTTCTTGAAAAGGCAGCGCTGTGTGTCTCTTGTGGCTGTATAAGGTTCATGGCCCCTAACGGGGATAGTACCTGGACAACATTGGTTTCCTGTAGTTTCTTAGGCTTTAACAAATCACAATGGATTTTAATACACTGTGGACATACTGACCACTACACTTTACTTTCCTTTGAATGAGCAAAATTCAAATCACTTGAAACGTTAAAAACTATTATTTTAGTCATGAAAGAATCAGATATGTGACATAGCGTGTTTCCGTCGGCCATTTTGAAAAATGTGTACATTTCGAAAATTAAGTGAAATCTAACATGTGTCTTTGGGTAAAAGTACTCATATGCCCCTAGGGTAAATTTACTTTTTTGCCAAAGGGACATTTGCATCAAGACTTGAAGTTAACGCCCCTCGTTTGCTCTTAACCCATTTACTACTAGTAGAGAGAGAGAGAGAGAGAGAGAGAGAGAGAGAGAGAGAGAGAGAGAGAGAGAGAGAGAGAGAGAGTTACAAAGATTTTAGATGTTTCTAATGTCTCAAACACTTGTTAGTCTGTACCGCACATGTTTAACAAATGATCGTACACTGTAATGGTATTTTTTTTATTGTATATATATATCTACACCTCATTGTTAACATAACCTGTTTAAGCCTCTTTTTGCAGGAGTTATTTTGTTAGAACTTTTGTTACCTTGTCCTGAATCTGTTGTATATAAACTCGCTATCTGTTGAAATAAAGTTAGTTGCATTTACCTCGTCTCTCAGTTAAAACCTAACAGCTCACTCCCATGTTTCACCTGCAGAGACTTAATTTGCTCCTGGGTAGAGCGATTTAGTTTAAACGTTTAGAGAATTTTTATGATCTCGTATGACTTCTAGAATTCGTTTACCATGTTTATGTTCAATACATCCGCTGGAACACTTTTCCACGTATTAGCTATTTTGTAGGTAAAGAAATTAACACATTGAGTGGTGTTGTATCTTTTCAATTCCAGTTTGTATCTGTTCCTCTAAATTGGGTTTTCCTAAGAGTGAAAATTTGGTTGTTTCTTAAAATTATTATATTTTTAAGAATATGAAATGCCTCTAACGCCGGCCCCTCATTCGTCGAGTTTGTAGACCAAACAATTTCAAATGATCCATTCTCCATCTATATCCAAATTGTCTTTGTGTAGGACAGTTTGGTAGCCCTAGCTTTTACTGCTTTCATTCTATCTATATCCTTCTGAATACTTGGATCCATGAATTTGACTATTTATTCTAGATGTGGTCTACCTAGTGACGTGTAGAGCTGCAGTATATGTCTTTGTTCATGAATTTCAATTATCTCTTGATGTAACCTATTAGTTTCTGTGCTCTACTTTTAATTTTTATGCTATCTGGTGAACTTTGATTTTTTTGCTTATAGTAATGCCTAGATCTTTTTACACTTTCTATTTCATTACCCAGCAGTGAGTTATCTGTTTGTGCTTTACTTTAACCTATGCATATAACTTTGCATTTCCAGTTGAAATGCATTTGCCTTTTTCTGGAACATTCTCCCAATTTAATTCAATCCTCTCTTACGGCTTCTATATCTTCTAGTATTGTCGGAAAATCTGGCTATTCTACCAGTTAATCATAAATCTACGTCGTGAATATAATTCAGAGATAGTAATAAGACAAGGACAGATTCTTAAGAGACTCCGCTTGTAGCAGTGGACCACTCTGAGGCTTATCATTTCATTACAATTCTGTTTTCCATTTGTCGGTAATCTTCAATTCATTCAGCTAGCTTAATCATTTTTTCATTGTAAGGGATGTCGTTAAAAAGCCTTTTGAAAGTCTTTATATATGATGTCTATTTTTTAAAGGCCCCTCAAATACTGTACAGGCAAGGGACAGTGACAATTCCCTATCAAGCATGATAATGCGTAGAGACTCACCATATATATATATATATATATATATATATATATATATATATATATATATATATATATATATATATATATATATATATATGATTAGAGCCAAAGACCCCTCTCCACCCAAGCTAGGACCATGGAGGTCCAAGTAATGGCTGCTGATGACTCAGCAGAGACTTATAGACCTCCCAGAACCTCCCATCCTTAGCTCACAAGGATGGTGAGGTTGTAGCCACCATAGGAACTAACGAGTATAAGCGGGACTGTAACAGCAGTCTGGCTATCACCGTTCACGGAGGTTGCCACATAAGCTACCACAACTCATGATTTTGTTATATGCGCTAAACATGTGGATTTGTCACGCATAATCTCTTTTGTTTAAAACCATATGGGCTGTCTATCAGAAGATTGTTTTTCTCTCCCTGTTCTACTATTGAAACTCCTATAACTGATTCAAAAATGTTGGTTCCTGGTAGATTTGTGGAACAATGCCTAATTTACATCCATATCTACTCTGCTGGTTCTATGATTACTCTTGGATGAATAGCATTTAGATCTGGTGGGTTAGACTTACCGTGTTTCCTTATTTTCGTTTTGACAATGTGAAGGCGATTCTATTTAATGGTTCTGGCCTTCATATTTGATGGTTGGTTCAGGGAGGGTCATCGATCCTTCCCTAATGAATGCGGCTGTGTAATATACATTTAGCAGTTCGTTCTTTCTCCAAATTATTTGGTATAGGATACGCTCTGAGTGTCTTAATGGCTGATCTTTTTTTTGATTGGTTTTCTACAGTTTACTATGCAAAAGAATCATTCATTTCTCTTTGTTTTTTTTTTTTACTAGGTGAAGCCACTCTTTTCTCATCCTTGGTCTTGACATTTCTAACTCGTTTATCTACATTTTTGCTCAACTTTTTGTGTTCTGAAATTTCACGAAGTAAGAGAGAGAGAGAGAGAGAGAGAGAGAGAGAGAGAGAGAGAGAGAGAGAGAGAGAGAGAGAGAGAGAGAGAGAGTCTCCAGTATAGACTGATAATAAAAAAAAATCATAAGGCTTATCTTTGCAATAAATGCTTCTACGGGGAGAGTAACTTTTTTCCGTACACCAGAAATAGTTTTACCTATCTGAAAAGCTTGACATAATATTTTGAGGACAGCTGGAGTATTTATGCTGTTCATCTCTAATTTCGTTACATAAGGTGTAATTAGAATTTGCTTATTTCAGTTTGCATTACAGTAATTATCTTTCGAGAATCGTGTACGTCAACGGTCTTCCCGCAATGAAAAAACATAAACTTATAATTTCTTTCCTATCTGTCTATGCTATAAATTATTTCAAACGTTTCACGATAAATGGTAAATGCACCGATGACTTTCATTCGTTCACAGTCATATTTATTATTCTCTTAAGTGGAAAGGATTCATTATCGGATATCAGTCTTTTTCTGGGTTCGTAAACTTTTTATATCGCTCTATAATCTACGCTTTGTCGAGAAACAGGATATTTCAGATACAACAACTGATGAAGGTAGCATGTCGAGGATTATAATCTGGCTGGAGGTTGAAGCTCAAATAATTTGCAATAGTTTAAAAAAAAATAGACATTCATTATGGTTTCATTCATTACAAAAGTGTA
>NC_090733.1:10334888-10347388 GCF_036898095.1 Palaemon carinicauda | reverse complement strand
GTATATATGTATATGAATATATACATATAAATATATACATATATATATATATATATATATATATATATATATATATATATATATATATATATGATAAATTCTGCATATTTAGACGTGTTTTCCATATTCAAATAAGCCATATGTTTTGATACATTAATGTCTGGATTCTCTTAACGACCTTGGGATCAGAGCTCCAGGCGATATCACTCAAAGACAATAGCTTATGACCGGCTGGGAATCAAACCCTGATCCAGGAAACTTGTATGAACAGTGACTCACCACTTGGCCACGTAGTAAGTCACTGTTCATACAAGTTTTCAGGACCAGGGTTGAATTCCCAGTCGGTCAGAAGCTATTGTCTTTGTGCGATTTTGCCTGGGGCTCTGATCCCGAGTTCGTTAAAAAGAATCCAGACATTGACGTATTAAAGATTTGTGTCCAGGCAATGGCTGTTGAAGACCCAACAGGTAGATCTATAGGCTCCCCAAGCCCCCAAACATAGTTCACAAGTATGGTGAGGTTGCAAACACTGAATAAACTAAAGTGTTTTACCGGGACTCGAACCCCAGTGTGGCGATAACCAGTCATGGACGTTACAAAAAAGGCCATAACAATCTTCCTAATTATAATTTCTAAGATAGTAATCCCATCTGTACAGTTCTTTTAACTAAATAATATTTTTGTACGAATATAAGTAAGTCAGCACTAATGGTAAATTACCCTTCTCTCTCACTACTGTAATAATACACACACATTACACACAAACACACACACACACACACATGTATATATATATATATATATATATATATATATATATATATATATATATATATATATATATATATATACATATATATATATATATATATATATATATATATATATATATATATATATACATGTGTGTGTGTGTGTGTGTGTGTGGGTGCGCACGCGTGTGTGTGTTACACTCCGTTTATAAAACCACCAATTTCATGAAATGAGCAATCCATTTGACCACTTCATGATATGGGTAATTGTTCAGTCCACTTCATGAAAGGGGCAAATAAACTCTTGTCCAATACATAAATTGAACAGCCGTAATGAATTAAAAATTATATTCCATTAGTATATAAAACACGGAATATATATGATTTTATGTTATTTTTATTAGAAAGAAATATAGAAACGAAAGAGTAAAATCTTGCTTCATAATCAAAAATTAGAAAGACAAAATTAACAAAAACTATTTATTAACATTGTAACAGCAACTCTGGCTCTTGCAAGGACTAGAGCAGAGTAGGGCAGCTTCTAAACAAGAGCACCTTTTAGTTAAGCAGTTGCTCATTCAATGACGTTGTGACGAGCCGAGAGAGGGTTGTGAACTCAAATGCAGGAAGCAATCAACTGAGTTCTGTTGTTATAGAACACTCCTTTATATACAAAACCTCAAGGCAACAGGACATAACAAGTTAACAAGACAGACAATGTTACAGAGGAAACAGCAGACATGAATTTTCATGTTCGTTTAGTGCGAGGGAAGAGCGAAGATACAAGCATAATATATGCAAAAGGAATTATGTACAATTGTGTGACACACGGTTGGTACAACGTGTTTGGTAGCCCTGGCCACAACACACTCTTCCTGTTAGAGCTAGTTTGCCAATGCTTAGTTGTTCTGGTGGGATATTTTTTGCCAAAAGTCATTTCCTATGAATAAATTCCATCTGGTGCCTGGCAAGTTTGCCTTTTATAACTCTTCAATTTGTGGCAATAACATATTTGGTCTTAACCTACTAATGCAACACTTACTAAGTTTGGAGGTTCTTCTTTACTTAGGTCCAATTGAGAAACAGGCACTGACACATTGTCCACAACACCAACTGCTCGCAGTGATCTGATGCTTACTGCAAACATTCTTGTTGCTTGTTGAAACCCAACCTTTGATTTCTTTCTTGCACATATTGGTGGATACATTGGAGTGTCTGCAACTGGATGTGCTTCAATTTTAGTGTTTACTGAAACTTGGTTATCATCAGCTTGGCTTTGGGTAACTTGAACATCATCAGCTGGGTTTGGAGTAAGTGGGTCATCATTAGCTGGGCTTTGGGTAACTGAATCATTATCAGCTGGTCTTTGGGTAGCCGAGTCATTATCAGCTGGGCTTTTGGCAACTGAGTCAAAGTCAGTTGGGGTATGGGTACTGGGTCTGTATAGTTCCAAACAGGATTTAGTACTACTACTAAAATCCTTTAAAGATTTTCTTCTTGAATGCCAAATGATATTCTGTTGATAAAATCTTCTGGTGAAGGAGACTTGTTGCCAGTAAGTGTTTGATAGGGAGCCATATTGCTTACTTTATGATATGAACTGTTCATGGCCCACTGGACAAAGGGGACTTCATAACTCCATCTAGCACAATTATTTTGTCTTATCCATGACATGAATTAGCGTTTCATATCCACCATTACTTCTTTTAACAGATACTCGGCTTTAAGGATGTCTTGGACTCCAATTCATTAAAATAAGTTCATTCCAAAGTTTAAAAACTTCTTCAATAATTGCAGCTGTGAATTCCCAACCATTGTCAGACTAAAGGAAATGGGGTGTACCTATATCAAGGAAAATGAAAGGAAGCACACAAGCAGCCTCAGATTCTCTCTTTGATTCCAGTGGACCAATAACATGAAACTTGGTTGGGTAATCAATATACTATAATGCAGAATAGAGCAATAATTTTCAACACAGCGTTAATAATGGAGGGTACATTGTGAAACGATTGATTTAGGAATTATGCCATTTAGTTCACTAATATTCTTGTAAGTCTTCTCACCAGTGTTAGAATGGCCTTTCTAGAAAATTACTGGATCCATTTTTGGATACTATATATTTTCCGTTGGACCTTTTAACTTTTTTATTTTTCATTAAGAAAGACGCTGAGAAAAGCTTTCTAAATGAATTAATCCTTTCCTTTAAACGTTTGTGCAGTCTTTCCTCCCTTTGAAACTGTAATAACTATCTGCTCATATTCAGCAGAACACAGAGAACCACAACTCTGCTATTGTTCATTCATGGATAAAGCTGGAGTGGGTACTAAAAGGAGTTTGAAAATCTCGTAAACTAGTAAAAATTATAAATAATATTTCAGGATAAATAACCACTTCATTAAGTACTTTTTCAGGCTAAACAATCAATCATTTTTTGGAAGCCAAATAGTTATGCATAAGTTTTTAAGATTAATAAAAACACATCATGAAATACTATTTTCTATAAAAGACAAATAGTTATGCATAAGTTTCAAGATTCATACATCAAATTGCCCATTTCAAGAGGTGGTCAAATGGTTTACTCATTTCATAAAAAAGGTGGTTTCACAAACGAGCTGTAACACACACACACGCACACGCACACGCAAACGCACACACACACACACACACACACACACATATATATATATATATATATATATATATATATATATATATATATATATATATATATGTGTGTGTGTGTGTGTGTGAGTGTGTATATATATATACATACATATGTATATATATATATATATATATATATATATATATATATATATATATATATATATATATATATATATGTGTGTGTGTGTGTGTGTGTGTGTGCGTATATATATATATATATATATATATATATATATATATATATATATATATATATATATATATATATATATATAGATATATATATATATATATATATATATATATATATATATATATATATATATATATATATATATATATATATATATATATACTGTATATGTGTGTGTATGTGTGTCTGTAAACATATGCATATTTATCCAATTACTGGTTAATCATGCTTACTTTATACGTTACTCTCATTATATCGAATTAGAAATTTAATTTAGATTGCTACTAAGGTCTGAAGTTTTTGCCATTCAAATAAAACTGAAATTATTAGGTTTATCTGAAAACTGACAATCGACCATTTTTGTGTACTAAAGATGCCCTTTCTCTCCTAAGAAAAATCCACCTGTAGATGAAAGCAAATTCACACACAAAAAAAGATATGTAACATAATCCAAATCAATATTATTTTTTTTTCTAATAATGATTACGCTCCAATACTCTATCCTGTATTTAAGCTATCCATTTTGACTGCAACTTTATTGCATTTTTTTTTCCAGAATTTAATGCTATAGGTCACAAAATACCTTCAACAACATTTAATGGAGACCAGAGAATATTTGCAAGAACATAGACACCATTTGGGAATATATTTTTAAAGAAATCCTTTTGGGCCAATAATTTTTAAAACGAAATACCATTGACGACAATCTATTTTAAAATAGTTCTTGCATATAGGTTTGGAGAACACGGGATTGAAGTCCCAGAAGATGGAATTACATATGCTTAAAGTAATTTCATAGCGGATTTAATGTACTAAAGAAAAAAATTCGAATGGCATGAATTCAATATATTCTATAAATCAAACATATAGAGTAAAGCTATTATTCCAAGGTCTCTATTGCAACTTTACTTATGAAAATGAATGGTATCCTTTCTTCTTTAGTACAGAGCAACTTTAAAGCTATCTAATATTTCAAATTGCAGGCAATTTTCACAATCCGTTAACCAGCTTTAGGATAATTGTTTCTCAATGCTGAATGTTGGATTAACATACTATTGTTTACTATAATTTCCTAATAGTATTGAAGTATTTTATTTTACTAGTTACAAAAAATACTCACGGAATGGAAAACCCTCAATTTAAGTAAAATAAAGATGCTAGTATAGCACAGTTAGTTGACAAAAAATTCAGTTATGAATCTAAATAAAACAACTGTTTTTGAAATAAGACAAGTACCGACTATTTTGTTAAAGCAATTGGCTGGTAATGCCTACGCTGACACATCTTAACCTCTAAATTGACGATGAAACAATTTCGAGACAAGGAATATACTGCGAAGATTAATATGGGTCATAGAGAGTCTAATTTCACTTAACGACACTCCGGGGCCATTAGGAGATGTGATAAAGGCGTGGAACGAGGAGATGAAGAGATCCCTAAAGCTTATCATCAGCCTTATTCATAAGATGGGGAGCTTCCTTCGTTGAAGTGAGCAGGTTTGGGTAGCATTATAGATAGGAAATTTTCCACTTAAGTTATTTTCAGGACCTTAAACACATATATCCTGAACAGACACAACTAACGTTAATCCCCAATTGCTAGAGATTAGGATAATTTAAGAATTATGGCAGGGATGTTCTTAAATGTTTCTTTCTTCATTTTCAACATATGATGTAACACTTTAACTGATTCCATTAGTTTAACATTTTACACCTCGGGAAATTTATAATTTCCGTTATGTTACACTATACATATATATATATATATATATATATATATATATATATATATATATATATATATATATATATAGAGAGAGAGAGAGAGAGAGAGAGAGAGAGAGAGAGAGAGAGAGAGAGAGAGAGAGAGAGAGAGAGAGAGAGAGAGAGAGAGATTTTATTCTTCACATGTAAGCTTACGTGATTTTCACCAGATGTATGTACGTGCGTATGTTTTGATAGCTGTGGGTTTGTGTAAATGTACCTCTTGAATATGTTTATTGTTTCAGGTTTTAACCAAAATAGATTATGGTTGAATGTAGTTGTTCACCGCCAAATAGGGTTATTTAATGTGAGCGTGCGTGTGTGTGTACGTAGGCGTGTATGTGTGTATATGCACCTGTACATGTGACTATGCGTGTGTGAGCGGCGTGTGTGTATGTGTGTGTCTGTATGTGTATGCGCTTGGTTGTGTATGTGCATGCGTGCGTGTTCGTTTGTGCACGAGCGCGAATGCGAGGGTAATATGGAACGTGCTTGTAAATTGATTTGTATAGCAGTTCTGCGCGATGACCTTGCCTTCGGATCATTCGACCTTTTCTAGGTCAAAGATGCCCATATTTCATCGCTCCAGTATAAAAGGTTCCTCTTTAATGGCGCTCGGAGTACTCCTGAAAAATATAGAGAGCTTTTTCAAGAGTATTTTCTTGGGATTTTGGTCTAATTATTCTTTCTTGGGTGATCTCAGTAGAAGCATTCGTCGAGTTCTTGATTACGATTGAATATGTAAATATCTTTTAGTATATACTTCCTTTAATTATTGGAGTCCCATTAATAACTTATATTAGAACTAATTCATTTTTCAGTCTGACCCTACGGGAAGATTGATCTGGTTTAATCCCATCGGCTCTATTAAACAAACATTATTGGCCAATCACGTCATTGAATATACCACGACTACGGTAGATCGACAAAAGATAATCTAAATTTAATATCTTTAGGTCTTATTTTTCAATCCTAAGAATAACAAAGTGTTATCTATTGATATTCATTCTTAAGTTAGTTGGAATATCAAATGGCTTTTACCTACATTTTCCATTCAGAAACCTTAAAAAAAAAGAAAAAAAAAAGGAAGAAATCTCGAGAATGATTATCGTCTTTTCCTAAAAGTTCAACATATTGTCTTGTAATATAAACTATTTCTCACCCCAAGAAGATGGATTGACAAGAAAATATTTTTTTCTTTTTTAACTGCAAGGTCGTGAACGAATATACTAAATCATTAAAAAATTTCAAAATGCATTTTATTTTAGAAGGTGGATTTTTCCGCTCACAGTGACATCAAAATATTTTCATTACATAAATAAATTTGATGAGAGGTCGTGAATTGATATTTTCTTTCCTAAAAAAGAATTAAACTCATTGTCTTATTAATAAAAACACTATATGCTTACGTTATAGCTAAGTCACCAGCTGTAGAAACCATGTATGCATTTCAAATATTGTTTATATATCTCATATAACCTAGCCTATATCAGATATGTTTTAAATCCTCAATGATCCATCGTATCATTGCGGCTTTAGTAGGAAATCTGAGCTGATTCAGGGCCATCTCTACCTGTCAAGTTTGCTTATCACGACGTCCAAATGAGCCTGATTGCAGTCTGCTCACCAACACACTGCATATCACAGAAACCAGAGGGACAGAATGAACGAAGCAAAGTTTCAGAACTGCATCGACCCGGTGTTTTTAATCAAATGATATGCAAAAAGTTGGAAAATTTAATCATTTTATCATGTGTTGAAAAAATCAAATTATGATAATAGTGAAATTTATGTCAGTGGTAAGTATTTGGTAAACAGTTTTCTAGATTGATATTTGAAGTAAAATTGCATTGATTAAATCTTTTCGCTGTTTAATAATTGCACGTGTGGCAGCCTTAGTGAGGAATAACAGCTTCCACACAGAGTAAGATGTTTATAACAAATAAGAATACCCTGCGATTAAAAAGCAAATATTGGGAAATTGCTATGTAATCGATACTATATAAAAACCAGAGCAGCACAGGCTTGTCGAAATCCCTGGCCAACAAGAAATCATCATGTTCCTGTATTCCATACAATTTTTGTAGCACTGTATAATAGTCGTGTTTATCATCGTCTAACGACAACGCTTGAAGAGCATCCCATTCACGATCTGGATTTATGGGTCTTGTTTAGCCATTATTCTTTCCTCTAAAGAGATAACAGATATCTCCATGATGGCAGTAGACAATTTTATTAATGGGTTTTAATATATTTCTTGATAGCTTCTGTGTGTTAGGTCATATGCTGTGATCAAAAGTTTTTCTGTGAGGGATATAATGAATACTGTTAGGGTTTAAAGGTTTAAAATCCACAAGTGAGCGTCAGAGGAAAGGTACAAAACAAATTCCAGGACATTGACCATATATATCCTAGAATATATATATATATATATATATATATATATATATATATATATATATATATATATATATATATATATATATATATATCTATATATATATATATATATATATATAGATATATATATATATATATATATATATATATATATATATATATATATATATATATATATATATATATATATATATACGTATATGTTTGTGAGTGTGTGTGGTCAATATCCTGGGATTTTGTTCTGTACCTTTCCTCTGCCGTTCACTTTTGGAATTTAAACCTTTAAACCCTGTCAATATTCATTATAACGCCTACAGAAAAACTTTTGATCACGGTGTATTTGTAGGGATACAATGTACTGTGCCGGCAAAAAGTTAGGATGTAACAGAGACTCTCGTGAGGGCAACTGAACTTTATTTAGTTGAAGTTTGAGTATTTATATGACCCGTTCCAGTCAAGAAACAGTAAAAACAATCAAATACAATGGTGCAGGAAAATATATGAATAGACAAGTTATCAGTGAAAGGAGGAAGTGATAACAGCATTACACAAGAAATAAGAAATACTGTGTACAATGTACTAGCGTGTGTGATATGCGAGCGGTACATTGCTCCCTCCCACCTAAAAAAGACATATATAGGAAATAAGGCGCCCTGCTCTTGAAAAGCGTACTGGGGCGGGTCATCTGGCAGGAGATATGCAGGTTTTAGGCGGTCAATGGAGACCCAGTCTTCTTTGCCACATATGTTGAGGAGGAATGCTTTCAGTGAGGAAAGGGCCAATGTAAGGGGGCCTTAACAGTGGCTTGCTGGTGTCGTTGCTGCAGGAAAATATGCTTAGATGAGAGCAGATCTATTGGTATGTGTTGCTTAGCTGGGGGCTTGTATGTCTAGGGGCTTCTAAGTCTGGCGGCATGGAGTAAATTTTCCCACAACGTGATACAGGAGCTGGAGATTGTCGGAAGAGGTTGCAGACAGAAAAAATTCAGCAGACGACCAATATGTCACCATACACAATTTCAGCTGCCAAAACATCCAGGGCATCTTTAGGAGCTGTCCTTAGTCCCAGGAGGTGATACCAAGGCTTGCTAATGATGTCCACAACTGAGAGGTGAAAGTGATATCCCTGTCGAAAATAATATGCTCAGGGACATAAAATCCTGATATCCATCCAGAGAGTAAGTCAGATGTACACGAGGCAGACCTTATATTTTCTATGGAATGCCTTCAGGCCAACGAGTGGAGCAGTTGATGATGGTACAACATCGACTTGAATATATGGAAAGAGCTGCCAAGGCTGGGGAAAGGTGCCCACTCCTCAATCCTTATGTTGATGTACTTCTGAGGTTTGGCGTGAAGTACAGGCACAGACCCAGTCCGTAGTATCCTTAGTATAGCAATACCATGCAAATTTAATTTAGTTTTCAGTAGCTTTGCAGCAGAACGGCGCAATGGATATGAAAGGCCATGAATGAGATCAAACACCTGTCAGCGCATGGGAGAAGGTATCCACGGTCTAGGTCTACCAGTACTAACGTCACAGAGGAGTGGGATGTTGGAGTCATCAAAAGGGATTTCCACCAAACAGAGGGAGGTGTAGGAAGTTCTTCATGCTTTGTACTCTGCATCTTTTTATTGCGCTTCAGCCTAGACATAGTAATCCAATCCCAGGTGAATGGAAGCCAATGTGCTTCTTGACAGGGCATCACTAACGGGATTCATTTGAGCAGGGACAAGCCGAAGGGTACAATTGTATTCAGCCATGGTGGAGCGATGTCAACATTGACAGGCAGATCAGGTGTCGGACTGTCGAGTGAAGGCATTCACCAGAGGCATGTGGTCAGTACAAATGGCGAAGGGCATACCTTCCAAAAAGTGGCAAAAGTGATGGACAGCTAAATGCGCCACCAGTCATTCGCGGTTAAAGGTATGGTAGCAGGATTCTATCTTGCACTGAAGAAGGCCAATGGGCGAGGCGAACCGATGACTACCTGCTTAAGGACTGCCCCAATAGCAAGGTCACTGGCATCGGTGAAGGAAAGGGGAGGTGGGTGTAGCACAGGATTGGAGAAAGCAGCTGCGGTTGATTAGGCATTCTTTGCATTGCAGAAGGCTGCTTCTTGAAGGGGACCACATGTCAGGTCTTTTGGCTTGCCCTTGAGGGAGGCGTAGAGGGAGCCAAGAGTGGCGGTGATGGCTAGCAGTAAACGGTGATAATGGTTGATCATGCCCAAGAATTCTTGAGGTGCTTTGATGGTCAAGGGGTTAAGGGAAGTTCTGAACGGATGCTACCAGTGAAGGGATGGACTCCTTCAGGAGTGATGTGGTGCCCTAAGAACGATACTTCATTGGAGGCAAAGGTACACTTGTCGTATTGGACTACAAAGCCATTCTGCTTTAGGCACTCGAGCACGATGAGTAGATGACAGAGGTGTTTCTTTTTGTAGGAAGAGAACAGATGTATACCATCCACTTAACATACACAGAAGTGGCCCCAGCATTTAGAAGACAATGAGGTTATTAATTGAAGGTGTATGTACCAAAGGAGGTGGTGAAGGCAGTCTTGTGGATGACTTCTGGGTTCATGCCCCCTGATAATACCCCTTCAGGAGGTCAAACGTGGAGAAAACCTTCGCTTTTTGCAAGTAGGAGGTCATGTGGGCGATGTTTTGGAAGGGGTAGAGATTGGGTTCTTTCTGCCTTTTTAAGTGCCTTTAATACCCGCATGGACGCAGAGAGCCATCTTTCTTCAGGACAATATGTGAGGGTGACGACCATGAGCTTGAGGCCTTTTGGCAAAGACCCATTTCTTCTATTTTGGAGAACGGTTGTTTAGCGGCTACCAAACGATCCGATGCCAGACGTCTGAATCTGGCAAGCACTCTGGGGTCCATCGTCTTGATGTGGTGATAAATACTGTGTTTTGCGGGAACTGTGGTCGTTTGACAAACTTCTGGATGGTAAACTTTCGGGTATGATGCGAGTAGGTTGACGTATGTGGCGGTGGGTGCGCTGATATGGTTGGAGAGGCGTTGAGGCGATGGTTGAGGCGTAAAAGAGGGGTGGAATATGTGGGTGGTGGGTGGTTTTGTTGCTGCTCCAACATGTCAAGGGTGTGAGTCCATGTCCTGCCCTATTCATATCAACATTAATCAATATTGAATAGATGTCCACTTCGTCAGGAGTGAGGAGGTTGATTGAGGTATGGAAGGCGGTGAAGTGGCTGTCCATAAGGATGTCGACTTTGGTCAATAGGTCTTTCAAGGGGAAAATATCGACACCAGGGATGGCAGCACATATAGGTTCCGGATTGCGCCATACCGAAAATATGCAAAAGAGATTCACTTCGCAAGGAGAGCCGTCAGCCGCAGATTGAAGGAGAGCAATACTGGTCATTTCCCTGAGGACGAGCGAAGCCTTTTGGTCTCTCCTACGGTTGTGTAGAAAGCTGAAAAAGTTTCACCATGGGGCCCCGGCTGGTGATAATGATGGTGAGTACTGCTCCAGGATGTATGATTTTAGGTTGTTTTACGTTATCGGGGTGTCCCTTTATTCGTACGGCCAATCGGAGATTTCCGGTAAAGTGTCGCCGGGGATGGCTGCGAGAACATAATCAGCTTTTGTGCTTGACTAAGTTACGCCACTCACGCAAAACTGGAATTAAGCACGCTGGTACCAGGTGAACGCTTCTCCCTGGTGATGGTCGGTAGTTTCAGGGGAGTAGCGTTGATAGCAGAGTTATTGTCTGGGGGCTGCATCATCAAAGAGTAAGTCATGGGTTATAATGCACGGGTATGTGTGATACAGGAGTGATACAGTATTACTCTCTGGTCAATCAAAAGGGCCCAATAACTCTCTAGCATATATATATATATATATATATATATATATATATATATATATATATATATATATATATATATATATATATATATATATATCAGCACCTAAGGCCCTCGCCACTCAAAGTGTGACCAAGGAGGGCAAAGCAATGGCTATAGGCTTCACGAAACCTTCCGAACTCAAAAGGACGGCTAGGTTTTAGATACTACCTGAGTGAGTCTCGAACTCCCGACTCACTGAGAGAGAGAGAGAGAGAGAGAGAGAGAGAGAGAGAGAGAGAGAGAGATTTCCGAAAAGCTATCACAACCTTGTGTATTCTTTTATAATGAAAGGTGAATGGCGTAACGTTCTCCTGAAGCATGTTCGTTAATCTTATTATTATATGAGAAATACTACAGATTTGTAAATCTAACGTCATACATCAAATTACGATTATAAAGAATCATACGAATATCTGAATTGGACTAGCAGAAAATATCATTTCTGTATTCTAATACAGATATCTAGGGTCTTATTTTAGTGCAGAATAACTTATTAATTTTATGGATCGTGAGTGTTCGATTCTATAAACATCAATTAATATATTTTTTCATATTGCATTTTCATAAATCTGATATTCATTCATAACTAGTAAATGTTATAGATTTTTCATCTGGATTATGATAAAAAAACATATATCTAGAAACCACACCTTTTCCTTCTCGGTCACAATCAATAACATTTACAATGTTAAACACGTTTATAAATGAAGTATGAGGGCCCAAACATAAAAAAAAGGAGTTTGTACGAAACAAAACATTCTTTCTCTCTCTCTCTCTCTCTCTCTCTCTCTCTCTCTCTCTCTCTCTCTCTCTCTCCATAAAGAATTCCCTCTTAAACTATG
>NC_090733.1:10319888-10324888 GCF_036898095.1 Palaemon carinicauda | reverse complement strand
TATTCCTTGGATTGGAAAATAGGAATTATACATAAAAGCTTCATTGACCTCACAAAAAAAAAAAAGAAAAAAAAACATGAAATAATTGATATATGAAATTCTACTTCACGAGAAACATTTTTATAATGGGTGTTGAGACTATCTTAAATTCTTCACATTTCACATATGTAAAGAATTATTTCAAAGTTTCAATATCAAACTTTTAAGGAAACTTCCGACTAATTCATCCCTCGTATATTCATTGCAGACTTTGCGAACCATTTGCCATAAGGAAAGATGCATCATGGCATTTATGTCAAAAGTTTATATGCCATTTCATCTCTGGAGGGAACTTACGGGGCTTATCACCACAACATGCACCAGCCATCATTCGGCTCAGTTCCTAAGGTGAGGCTGAAGAATTACCTTCACAGAGGAAATTGAAATTTGCATGGCTATTTCCGAGAAAAGAAACATCAAATGAGCATCGTTTATTATTAGCAACCGGGAAAATTATATTTATAGTATATTGAATTAAGATTCTGATCAGTCTACGCCTGACACCAACGGAAATATTACGACCTTGTGTATGTGATTTTTTTGTTTATTGAAACTCTGGATGTATCATATATTTAAAATAATTTTTGAATGTGAGACTAACTTTTAATATTATCAGATGATTTTCTAATTTCAAAAATTGGATACATTTGCTAAGTAATCAGAAAAAAGGGAATCTTTATTACATTGAAACTTAATTTGTGATGAAGTAATGTGATATTTGTTATAGGATGACAGATAACGCAGTTTTCTTTTTGTTTTTTTTCTGAGCATGACATTCTCTATTTTCATGATTATTATGCAAAGCATTATTATAGTTATTCTAAACCATTTGGCGAAAAAAAGGGCCAAAAGAGAGTCTTTTGAAATACAGTAACTTTCAAGCATGAGCAACAGAAGAAACAATCAAAAGATACTATGGAGACAAAATCAAATATTTTTTTTTTTTTTTAATTAGAAGCGGCCATAACAAGATGATTGCGCATTGAAGGAAAGGAGTTTTACCTTTTGTACTTTGCTCATTTTAACGTTTTAAGAATGGGGCAAATCTCAGTGTCTTACAAATATCTATCAGTACTCCAGGCAAGAATTTCTTTTGATAAATATGTAAAATAAGTCTTGGATAGTAAAAATTGTATATGATTTCAATTGAAGGAATAATGATATGCTTTTGATATATCTAGTGTTTGTTTAATAGCTTTCCAAATCCTTATCTATAAAATGGGTCCTAGACAGTTCATGAAAACTTTAGTACAAAAACTCTATATACAAATTTTTTATCATTCCAAACTATACTCTTTTTCTTATTTTTTTTTATTTATTTTATTTTATTATTATTATTATTTTTTTTTTTGCACTCACTCGCTTTTAGGTCGGAAAACAAATTCCTATTAGCTGATTGGTTGGCAGCCTGGCAGTTGTAACTGTGAAATTATGAATTCGTTTAATTATGATTTTTAGGCCTTTTATAGAACATTACAATATCTTCAAACATGTCATCTTTTTATAGGCTTTCATTTTATCATTATGATTATTTTGATGAAAGGAATAATTTGAAAACAGGTAGCATATGTCTGTATGTCTTATACTATTACAATAAATTTTGCTTAACTCTTTATGGTAAAGAATAACAGTAAACTGTAGCTGATGCTTGCTATAAGATATGCTAGATGTATGTAGGCCTTTGATGCAAGTGTGTATAGAAGGGGTTTGCTAATATTTTCGTAAAGGTTTCGGTTTGTGGATACTGTAGTGTTCCATTAATTACATAAAACTCACAATAAACGAATACCTAATTTCACCGAAGTATTTTAGGCCAGTAACCATCAGGCAGCTAAAGGCTCTTTTACCTCCAAAGTTTCCACCAATAGCTTCTTTTATTGATTCCACTTTTTTTTTTTTTGAGTCTGGTATTCAACGGAAGTGTATAGCATTTTTTTTCTTTCGCTTAGTGTAATTTACAACAATTTGTGGTAAGATATTTGAACAGTTACAGAATTGCTTAGCGTGCATCCGAACACAAGCTCCTGTCGTTGACTTCGGCGAGTGTTATCAAATTAAGACTTATCATCACAATATTTTACTCGTATATTTTTATTCGGTAACATTACACATTGACGAAACTTATATTTGGGGGAAAAATTCAGGTCAGTAAATAAGTTTCGATTCACATTACTTGATAGTTAATTAATGCATTGACAAAACTTCGATCAGTAAGAGAGAAGTGTATTACTTTTGTGCTTGTGAGAGATATTTCAGTGATTTGCCTTTTTGTATCACATTTTATATTTTCACTCATAAACATCAATCATGCTTAAGAGAAAGAATTCAATGAGGCGTTTAGCTGCTATAAGAAACATTCTAATGTTCAATGAAAAAAGAAAATGTGAACTTGATGAGAAGGCAACACTACTCACTCAAACGTTTGGTAGAGAAAGTAAACAGAACCACGCGGGATTTTCATTGTCTGTCGTGACATTTTATAAAACTCCTCGAAATATTAGCGAAACCGTGGGTTTGTTTGTTGATAGTGATGATGAACTTCCATAAGTGCTATCTGATGAGGAAGATACATCTGAAATGTTATTTGAAGATGAAACTTGTCCAAGTAATGTGCAGCAAAGTGATGGAACAACTGTTGCTTCGGGTGCTGAAATACGAGGTAAAGTTTTGAAAAAAAAATTATTTATGGTAAACAACAAGCATTGATGTGTATATCAAATACCAGTGAGATCCTTCCTGTTTTATCAAAACAAATAAGTAATGCCATATCGAGAGCGATTTGTGATGATTGTGGCAGTAAACTGAAACTTTGTTATGAAAGAAAAAAATTATAGAATGTTCTTAGTTCAACTGCAAAATCAATTGAAAATATAAAAACTGATAATATTGGTATAGTAACTGCTTCCTTTGTTTATCAGAGCATTCTGAATGGGGGTGGCTTGGAGGCAATGAATAACACAACAAATGCCTTGGGAGACACCCCCCCCCCTCCTGCAAATAGCACTTACCAACGATATAAGAAATACATTGAAACTCTTGATGATAAGGAATATAATGATATGATTGGTGAAGTTGATAAAAGAATCTTTCAACATTATGAAGAGATGGGATTCATACCTGATGAAGACGGTGTACTAGACTTTGAAGTGATTTATGATGGTACCTGGAAGAAAAGGGGATATAAATCTCCAGTTGGTATTGTGGTATAGTAACAGAAGGTTATACAGGGTTTGTGCTTGATGCTGAAATATATTCAAAGAACTGCAATGCTTGTAATGTTATCAATTCTAGAAAAAAGAAAAAAAAAACAATAATTAACGAGGTACATGAGGCTGAATTAAATAAGCACAAAAGTAGTGGAAATTGCAAGAAGAATTATGAAGAATATTTCTGGAAAAATGGAAGTTGGTGCAGCTGTTCAATTATGGCAACGATCTTTGGATAGGAAATTTAGGTATCGTGTTTATGTTGGAGATGGAGATTCGAAAGGATATAAAGCAGCAGTGGGCATAAATGGAGGAACCGGACCATATGGCACTCAGTACCCAGTGTTGAAGGAAGAGTGCATCAATCATGTACAGAAATTATTCAAGTTTCTTTTGGATGTACTTAGAAAAAAGTTTGTGAAGAAAACAGTAATAATTAAAAATGGTATTGAGAAAATTACCTTCAGGAGTACACTAAGTGGCCTTGACTAATTGAGTAATAACAATAACTTGAATATCAGCAGATACTTTGGATGCTTAGTTAGAAGAGGTGTTAAAAATAGAGACGACCCAATTGGTGAAATAATAAAGCAAACAATGGCCATGTTCAATCATATCACAAGCACTGATATTAAACATGACCATTCACTTTGCCCAGAAGGAGAAGAAAGCTATTGATTCTGCCAGCAGGACATAGCCAAAAATGTCAAGCCTAGAAGCCATAAGAAAATGAAAGTAAAACTGAGACTCAATAAAAAAGAGACCATCTTCGTTCGTCAGTGTTTTGAAAAAATTACATCACATGATCTGTTAAAAAAAGGCTTGAAGGGTTGCACCCAAATTATAAATGAGTGTTTTAATGCTAAAGTATGGGCCAAGTGCCCAAAAGTAAGGCTGCATGAAAAGGATACCGCAACCTGTTCTTATCAACATGCAGCAATCGAACAAAATGCAGGGTATACGGCTGGTTCACTTTGGCCATACATAAAAGACACAACACCAAGACTTGTGAAAACTTTCCAAATGAGAGAAAATAGAAGAAAAAAATTCATTTCCTATAACAACGAAGAAAAGTGCCAGGAAAGAAAAAGGAGAGGACTACAAACCCGGGGACTTTGGTTTACCAGACCTGGCGATAATGAATAGTTGGTACACTATGATACCCTCCCAAAATAAATAAGAAATATGGAACAAAATGATTAATTATAATAACCTAGAAGGGGAAAATATCTCTGTTCATAAGAAAGGGGACCAGGAGCCTAGTAAACTCACCCAAAATAGATCTGTCAATAAAGGTAAGGGAAAAAACTTTAAACTGCTGTATCTCAAAATGTCATTTTTTTGGGAATAAAATGGTATTAACTTTGTTATTTATGATCCAATTTTAATGATTTAAAAATAATTACAATCTTAAATTATTGCGCAATTCAATAACTGGATTATAATTGTCCATTTGGGGAAACAAAATTTTAAAGATATATCCCCCCAAAAAATAGATGTTTTCTTCTGTAAAAATATTTTGAAAAATTATTCTAATATAAAATATTGATACATTATATGCTGGTTTTAGATATTTCAAATTGATACAAAATTGAGGGAATTTATATCTTTTTAAGAAAGGAAAAAAATCACCCCTAAACTGGAAAGAAAAATTGAAATAAAAAAGTATTCAACTTAGGCGGGAAAAATTGGGAAATAGCTTCTATGGATAGAGTTGAATATTCTGTATAAATTTTGATGTTGTAATGCAAAACT
>NC_090733.1:10282388-10309888 GCF_036898095.1 Palaemon carinicauda | reverse complement strand
CTAGGGATGGAATCACGTTTCAACAGTATTAGGTTCTTAAACCCAGTTTTAAGGAGCTGGGATGAGTTCCTCATATTAGAAACCTAAGTTTCTGAGGACAAAAAAATATCATACTGTCTGAACGCAGCTGCAGGGTCTAGAATATTTACATGAAGACCACAAATATTGCAATACAGAAGACGTCATTGAGGAAATCTAGGACTTACTGGTCCTGGATTTCACTCAATGTCACCAGAGAGCATAAGAATTAATAGTTATAAAAAAGAGATATCATCCGTAAAAACTAGATTAACAAGAATTATAACAAAAACAATATTTACAGAATTATAAATAAACCCACAGACTATAGTAAAAAGTCGTAAAAACTGGTAAACATGAAGAAGCTGGCATACCAAGCAAGGCTAAATACCCTCCAGGATAGCCACTTCAACTAGAGGGAGGACAGTAAGGATGGTTTTGAGAAAAAAAAGATTCAGATAAGGAAAAGACAACCTCTTGATAAACCACCAGGCATCCATGGCTCTTCTATTAAGCCCGCCCAATACACCATTTATAAGAGAAACCAAGAGGAAGAGAAAAAAAATAAGATAGAATTTTATGCCAGAGTGTACCCTCAGTCAAGTGAACTCTAACCAAATACAGTGGAGGAACATGGTACAGAGGCTATAGCACTACCAAAGACTAGAGAACAATGGTTTAATTTTGGAGTGTCTTCTCCTAGAAGAGCTGCTTATCATAGTTAAAGTGTCTCTTCTACCCTTACCAAGAGGAAAATACACTGAACAATTGCATCACAGTAATTAACCCCCTAGGTGAGGAAGTGTTTAGTAATCTCATTGTTGTCAGGAGTATAAGGAAAGACGAGAATCTGTAAAGAATAGGCCAGACTATTTGGTGTATGTGTAGGCAAAGAAAAAATAAGCCATAACCATAGAGAGGGATCCAATGCATTACTGTCTGGCCAGTCAAAGGATCCAATAGCTCTCTAGTGGTAGTATCATCTCAACCGGCAACTGGTGCCCTGGCCAACCAATTCCAGCATTTCAGGTTTTACTGGGATGGCCAGGTAGGTACATGTATGTTTCATTTGTCTACATGGAGCTAAGTCCTGGGTATCATTTAACAAGAAAAGTTCCACCCTTACATTACACGAACTCAACAGTGCAACATCTATTAAACTGGTATGTATTATTGTATCAGAAGGTGACACCACTAAGCCCTCTCTAACCTTGGCTCAGTGCATTCAGCAACATATTTGCGTTGACTTCAGAAACTAAACCACACACGGGCTCACTGTAAGACTACACCACGTGCATGGTAGTTCTGAGCTTATCAAAACTCTTAATGAGCATGGCATCACAAACACATAAGATGAATTCCTGCGCTTCCGTAAGTCAGTTGCCACAAGAAACTCGGCGCAAGTATCAAGATTGGCCTTATCTTCAGCTGGGGTGACAACTACGATTTGTGCATCTCAGGCCCCAATGGGATGAAGAGCACCCACGCCATGGTGATGGAGTTTACCCAGTACCCGTCCAGCATCATCAACACAGGAAACATAGTCGTGATGCAGCTGAATATCCTCTGAATCAAGAAACACCAAGCTTCCCTTGTGTGATATACCTAGCAGAGTATACAGCGGAAGCACTACCCGGGGCCCTCCAAGGTGAACAAACCTCTGATTCTGATGAAAGCTCTGTCCACTGAAGAGTTGCAACTTCAGTCCGCAGCAGTAATCTTCAGTCAGCAGCGAGATGCGGCATGGCTGTCGCAAATCTACAGGAATGACAGGCCCTTTGAGTTAGCAGGCTTCAATGCTCATCAAGACCGATTTCTGAGAGGCTGTGCCTGGAAGATCAAGACACAGGTTGTGTTTGGTCCGATGATCGAGTCACCAACTGCTCACCCCGACACTGTATTATCTATATTTGTGTATCTCGAGAGGACTCTAAATAGTTTTGGGATGCAGTATACCTACTTCACAGTCGACCTCCAACTGCATCAGACTGTATGCCTAATTCAATAGAATGACCCGCTTTGCTGGACCAACGTCATAATTAATCCGGTTATGATACACATACTCATGAGTTTATTGGGCTGTGTAGGAACACCAATGAAGGCATCTGGCATGGAGATGCTCATCAGCGCAGCGTTTTCTAGCATTACCAGCAGAATCAATGGAAAGACCTGGACCAACATTCTTTGAGCATACTGTCTCACCACTGTCATATGGCTGAAGATTTTCCACTGGGATGGTTCCAAGACTTATGAAGAGCTGGATGTCTACCTGGAGACGGCCAGAAAACACACAACCAGAAGGCTATGGGTAGATTGCCTGGTTAAGCATATACTGCTGTCGCTCATGTTCCTGCGCGGAGAGGAAAATGGTGATTAAACTTCTCCAACAACACTGTCTCATGGCACTGCTTGCTACCTGAGCTGATGTGTGCGACACATGGAGCACCTTCCCCAGCGTGCCAAGCAGAAGCTACTTGTAGGTGCACACATCTGTCGGCATTTGGATGGCAGGACAGCAGTACCAGCGGATTAGTTCATAAAGTAAACCTATATCAAGCAAGGAAAGGGTTCTGGAGGTATGAAGGGCATTTCAACGAGTGCCGAGCAAGTGGCTGTGTGGTAGAACAGTTTCAATATGTGTGCCCATTTTGATATCGCCATGGAACATATGTTCGAGGAGGAGAGCAAGAATAAGCACAGGGAGAAAGTGGAGGGGAGATGGTGATTGGACGAAGTAGATCGGAGGAAGATTGCAGTGTAACTGAAGAAGTACAGTCACCCTCTCAATGACCAGCAACTACATCTCTATAACATAAGCAATGGCCAAGCGTCATTCGACACAGTGAATATTCAGGATTTATTGGCCAAGGGGGGTGAGAATAGAAGCAATTTCTCACTTCGCTCAGCAGCGAAATCCGCTAGACAATGAAGAAGGTAAAAACAATGGAGTCGCTCAAGAAGGCAGTCACTGTCAAGGGAAACGCCATCTACGAGGTCGAGACACTGTTTGGTTGGCTGATAGTCGTGGTGCAGCATTGATATAGCTAATGTCTTCCAGATTAAACTGAGTCCTCACATTTTAGCCCCGACTACCTTGACTAGCCCACTACCCTCCTGTCTCCGAGAAAATTGTTCTGTTTGACAGATTTGGTCAAGAAGCTCCCTGCACAAAGGACCATGAATGGACAAGGAGAGGATCAGCCAAGGAAGTCTGGGCAGCCCCAAAAACCCCCTTTACATGCAGAGAAGTTATTCTTCACAATTCTAACAAAAAGAATCTGCTCAAAAAAATTTTATGTAGCTACTAGCTACCCTTCCACACAACATGCAACTCGTTAACAAGCTGGACTGTGTCGTTCCACATGATAAGGCAGACATCGATCTCTGTTGCTACATGCTGAAAGCAGTTGCAGAAGGCTGGACATTGAGGATGCGAATTGTCACCAAAATTCAGATGGAAAAGTGGAATAGTAATGTCTTGGACATCAACAAAACTACTCAACAGCTAGTCCCCAGAAAGTGCAGTCAACTTTTAGGTGACCAAGCACTGTCAGGCTGCAATACAGTGTTATACCCATTTGGAAAAGGAAAGCAGTTAGTAGTGAATCTCCAAGAGGGAGACATGTCAGGTCACGATCAAGCTCTCAGACAGCCTGGCATGACTCATGCAAAGCTTCAGGAAACTGCATTCACCTTCTTCTTGCCCTTCTATGAACAGAAGATTTGCATATCATTGAGAGACACACATGCTCACTTTTACCGTGGCCCTAAAATGCTTCAACCACTGAAGAAGCTCCCAACAATTGATGCAAACCTGCTGCTTCATGTGCTCCAAGTCCATTTTCAGGTGCTACTTTGGAAGGCAGCAAATCAACGTGATTTACCTGAAGATGCTCAAAATATTGTAAACTTTGGTTGGAGCATCAAGTCCTTTAAGAGATAAGATAGGAAGGGGAAAACTAGGCAAAAGTTACGTGTGGCGTCCATTATGTATAGAAATCATGAAAGCTGACATGTGATGAATATAAAATGTATTATAGCCACGAAAGGAAAAATAAAAAAACTTGATTAGAGTTAGTACTTTCCTCCACTCATGGCATTTAGAATTTGTAGCCCAGATTACATTGAGGACGAGTTCCCCAAAATACAAAAAAATGGCAACAGATCTTCACTATCCCAAATATTTCTTAGAAAAAGGTACGAATAAGGCTAAGAAAACATTTTATAGTGTCCAATTAGAGAGGAAGGAAACAATTAATAATTTTGTTTGTTTGCCATTTCATGTTCATATATAATTGTACATTAAAAAACATGTAAATTAAGAATAGTTCTGGAAATGATAATAATGTAATATATAGCATTCCTTGTTTAGAGTGTAACTTATGCTATGTCGGCCAAACATCCAAAAGTATCCCAGTCAGATTAAAACAGCATCAGGTGGCCGTCTTCAGGGGTTCTCTTAATAATGCCTTGGCCTCCCACTGGTTACAGTCAAGTCACAGAATTGGATGGTCCAAGGCGGAAAAAGTAATCCATGTAAAAGACTATTTCCAAAGGAATATTGTTGAATCCTTTTTAATATCCTGTACTCAAGGTAGAAATTTGAATCTCAGCCCAGGTTTGTTTTCCGTTAATCCAGTATTATCCTTTTATCTAAAATCTGACTTCTCCGGAACTATTAAGAAACTGACAGCTGTTGGAGCCCCTTCTCCTGTATAAATACGATGTCTTTGTATATTTATTCTCATCGTTGAGTTTGATAACGTCCTGAGTGGATGAAAGTACTAACTCCAATCAAGTGTTTTAATTTTTCCTTTCGTGACTATAATACATTTTATATTCATCACGTGTCAGCTTTCATGATTTCTACACACACACACACACACACACACACAGACACACACACACACACACACATATATATATATATCTATATATATATATATATATATATATATATATATATATATATATATATATATATATATATATATATATATATATATATATATATATATATATATATATATATATGTATATGGTGTATTAGGTGGTGTACTATCTTCAGTAGAAAGTAGTTGCATTCTTTTGGATAGCTTTGTACTTTTGATTGAGCAACAGCGGCCACATCCCAGAAATTATCTAGTGTTGGTAGGTGTTGGGATAGCAAACTTGTATCCCCCGCACTGATGCAACTCCAACTACTTTGTGGGAGTACAGCAACAAAAAGGTTGTTGAAAATTACTAACAATGAAACAAATGTAAAAGCTCAAGAAATCTGCTCGTGAAACTCCAATGAACTCTCACAAAGTAGAAATGTCCCTTAGTCCCATGCAGACCTTGATTTATGTGGAAGAAGGATGCAAAGAATTTTACGATTTGTAAATACTAATAGATTTATAAATCCAAAGAATAAGTTTAACATTGGAAACTGGAACATTGAACAAGAAGGACAAAGTAAAGCAGCGTTGTCTGTTTTTTATTCTAGATATGGCCTAGGTATGTGTGCACTTACAGAAGCAAGACCTACTGGATTCAAAAACTAACTGGATTCGAAAAGAGTGGAATTAGAGGGAGGATAGTTGTTGCTACATTCTGGGAGAGAAGATGGCCCTCACTCTCAATGAGTAGGATTGCTTTTGAGCAAACAACCACTTAAGCATTAGAAGAATGGGAACCAGTGGATGAAAGAATTATGTATGCAAAGCTGAAATCTAGCCATGGAAGTGTGACAATTAACGTATGCTTTGTTCCTACCGATGAATTAGATACCAATCGAAAGGACGTCTTTTACAGGAAATTACAGGGTGATAGTTAACAATATTTCAGTACGTGATTCTTGTTATTTTGTTTCATTGTAAGAGAGACATGAATGCAAAACTAGGTAATAATAATGATGGTTTTAGTGAATGCAAAGGTGGCCATGTATAAAAATGTAGTTTTATTTGCCATTTCTTTTAGCTAATGAATTGATTATAAGCAGCATACTGTTCGAATACAGTTATAAGAAAGTCTACTTGGACATCTCCCTGTAATATATCGCAACCAAATTGACCATTAAGCAATAAATAGGAAATTCTAAAAACTCACTACTAGATGTCATATCTTGAGGAAGACCTGGTAAAGGAAGCAGACAAGTTGAAGACCAGGAAAGGTAATGTAAACCTATCTCCAAGATATGACATTGAATAGGTAAGGCAACAAAAAAGTAAAAATAAGATTACGTTACAGAGTGCAGGTACACATTTACAGTCTTAGAGATTTTGTGTGATATAGATATAAAGAGAGATTTAGATATTATCTTTTAAAAAGTTTTACTCTTTCAGGGATCTGCCAGAATCCCAATCAGACAAGGAAGTGGAGTAAGACAAATGCAATGGAAGAGTTGTGAAACATGGGAACTGATAGCGAAAAGAATGATAACAAAACTCAGTTTTGAGTCATGAAAGGAAAACACCCTACATCTGACCTTATTACGAACTGAATATATGAGACTTGATAGTGAAGTGAAGAGATGTTGTTTAAGAGACAAAACAAGGTTCATAGATTCTACTGCAGATAAGAAAGAAGATAATATAAATATAGGAGAAGGAAGAAGTACAAGATAATGTGAGGGAAAGAAGAGTTAAAAAACGAGTTACCTATGAGAAAAAAAACATATAAATATTCTAACCAAGAAATAGGAAAGCACAGCTTGATGAAAATAACATTTTGTAGAGACATTGAATAGGGTTGAGGTGGCCTATTGGTAACGTCCCTGACTGGCGAACACCAGACAGGACTTCAAGTCCCGTTCAAAATCGTTAGTTTCTTTTATCACTGCAATCTCACCATCTTTCTGAGCTTTGGATAAGGGGTTTTAGGGAGCCTAAAGATCTATCTGCGGAGAAATCAGCAGCCATTGCCTGGCCCTCCTTGTTTCTAGCTTGGGTGGAGAGAGGCTTGGGTGCTGATCATGTGTATAAATGATCAGTCTCTAGGACATTGTCCTGCTGTATAGGTCAATGTCACTGTCACTTTTCTCTGCCTTTCATTAGTGGCCCTTAAATCGCCATCAAACGAGTATGACATCTTCGAGGCCGAACATGATCTTCCTATAGATATAAGTGACATTATATTGGGAGATGTCGTTTTGGCAATCGAACAACTATAAGTCACTAGGAGTTGATGGTACTGCACCTGAAATGTTGAAGGCCGATGACATTAAAAGACCCATTGTGTTCAATGAGTTATTAAATAGTATGTGGCGAGATAAAGTCACAAATTTTATAAGAAAAAAAAAAAGACCCAAAAAGGCATATTTACGAAACTGGGAATAGAGAGGGGTTACCTTATCAGCAGTAGATATAACAGTTTTATTCAAAGTAATATTGAATAGAACTGAATCTGTAATAAATAGATTACTTCAAAAATATTAAGCAGATTTCAGAACGGGTAGAGGATGCAGCTATCAAATTTTTATTCTATGACATATAACTCACCAGTAACTAACTAAAATTCCCTTTTTTTCTGTTTGGCGGATTTTGAGAAAGCTTTTGATATTCCACACAGTATGTTAAATAAAATTCTGTAGTTTTATTAAGTACCAGAAAAGATTTTAAATTTCACAATAAATATGTATAGTGTAACTTGTTGTAGGGTAATGGTTGGTGATAGGCTTACAGATGAATTTGAAGTCAACATTAGAGTACTGCAAGGTGGATACTGCCCCCTCTGCTCTTTATCAAGGTGACTCATCATCTTATGAAGAAGGTAAGTCAAGGAACAAATAATGGCATTCAATGGAATGGGGATCAGAGATCATGTTATCTTCAATAAACAGATGGTATAGTTTTATTTACCTCTACGATAGCTGAAATTCATGAAATTATTGATCGGTTAGTACTGAAAAGAAAAAAAGGTTGGATTGGCGATCAGAGAAAGACAGAGTTCATGAAGATTCAGTAGTGATCAGACTAACTGCCTTGTTAGAAGAGTACTATTACCCAATTAAACTCTTTAAAATATTTAGGAGCAACCATTACCAGCAATGGATCACTAGTTAAAGAATTCACAGAGAGAAAAGGGCATATTAAAAACAGTTTGGAGGTAAAATTTAATATCATTTCACAACAACATGAAAATATACCAGTCGTGGTGCAGCACTGTAACAACTGATGCAAAAGTTCTTGCCTTTGAAAGTAAAGCATCGAACCGTATTTTGGGAACAAAATGGCAACAGCATATAACAATGACGTGAAATGGCACAGGTGCCCAATATGAACTGTATAGCTATATTGTCAATATGGATATGGATGAAGCTTATTTTAAGAAGGGAAGCTCAGTTACTCAAGGATGTACCTGAATTTAGGCCGCTAGGCAAGAGAGGGAGTGGTAGTAAAAAAAATACGTGTTTATTGACAATGCAGAGGGATGTTGGATTTGAGAACTGGATTGAGAGAGATAGTACAGGAAAGAGTCGTATGACGTGCATTCATTGAGGCCCCATACTTCCATGGGTGCCAGAGGATTAAGTATATAAAAACACACATAAAAATACATATTTACATATATACACCTACACGTATATATATATATATATATATATATATATATATATATATATATATATATATATATATATATATATATACATATGCATACTCACACACACACACATATATATATATATATATATATATATATATATATATATATATGAATATACATATATATATATATATATATATATATATATATATAATATATATATATATATGAATAAACATATATATATATATATACATATATATATATATATATATATATATATATATATATATATATATATATATATATATGTATATATATATATATATATATATATATATATATATATATATATATATATATATATATATATATATATGTCTGTGTGTGTGTGAGTGCGTGTGCATATATATATATATATATATATATATATATATATATATATATATATATATATATATATATGTGTGTATATATATATATGTGTGTATATATATATATATATATATATATATATATATATATATATATTATTATAACGAGTGAATTACGTAAACTCCGGAAAATAAAACATGTTAATGTATAATGTTACTGAATATCTAAATGTCTCTTTACTTTACACTCCAAAAAAAAAAAAACTGGGTAAATTATCTACTTTTTATAAGGAACTATTCTAAAGTCAACCTCTTTCTTCGGTTTTAAGTCATGGGTACGTGCAAGTCACTGGATTAATTATTGGTGATCGAAATGATAAACAATTCACAAAGAATAAATATATGTATACTGTATATATATATATATATATATATATATATATATATATACATATATATATACATATATATATATATATATATATATATATATATATATATATATATGTATATATATATATATATATATATATATATATATATATATATATACATATATATATATATATATATATATATATATATATATATATATATATATATATATATATATATATATATATATATATATATACATATATATATATATATATATATATATATATATATATATATATATATATATATATATCCACTTTGGTACCAATGCCAACATACATTGGGACAAGGAGCTGTGTAACCTTGTAGAGGTGCAGTGACTTAAGCCTACCATGAGACTGCTTGAGTGTTATGTTGGAACCTCTGTGACCTATTAGGAAGCAAAAGGCTTATAGATGGTATGAATTAACAGCTCTGAGGGCTCACGCCAAGCATAGCAAGTCGGTGAGCCGCTATAAATTGCTCATGAACCGCACGACTTGCTTCAGGACGGACACATTGATCAAAGGATGCCCGGGCACATCCTGACTCGGAATGTTATTGGACATGGACAAGGAAGTGGAGCTTTGAGATTGGGAACAATTAATCTAAGTACTTTGCGAGGTAAGGAGGAGGAGGTAATCATGATGATGGAGGAGAGAAATATAGACATTTTGGGACTGTGTGAAACCCGTTTACCAGGAGAAGGAACAAAATTATTGCATAACAATTACCAATTACTTTACAAAGGTGAAAGAGCTGCACGACACGGAGTAGGTTTTATTGTGAGGGAAGAGCTAGGTGGAAAAATTAGTCATGTAAATTACAAGAGTGATAGGATTATTGGCTTTTCCTTAAAGTTGGGAATGTTTCAGGCCAGTATAATTCGGGTGTATGCCCCACAGCAAGAAGAAAAGGAAGAATTCTACAGAGATCTGCAGGAAGTAAAAGATTCTGTCCCATATGTAGAGAATATATTAATAATTGGAGACATGAATGGACATATTTGGCAAGACAGGACAGGCATAGAAAGAATATTAGGAGCGTTTAGCATTGGAGACAGAAATAGAGAAGGAGAAAACATAATTGATTTCTGCATGCAAAACCAGATGTCCATAATGAACTCTTTCTATAATCATAGAGACAGCCACAAGTGGACGTGGTATCGGTGAAACTCGGCCTTAGGAGTATACACTGAAAAATCAATGATTGACTTGGCAATAACAAATAACAAAAATATGGTAAGAGATGTAAAAAGTATTCCCACTGTGTCATTCGATTTAGATCACAGGCTTCTCTTAATTAAATTAAAGACAGTGAAACCTAAACCAATTAAAAGCCAAGTGAGAGAAAGATTTATCCTAGAGAATATGAGAGAAGAGGAATGCTTAGTTAGATATCAAAACGAAATCAGTAGAGCTAAACAAATGCAACAGGAGAGCAACGACCCAAATGAAAAATGGAGACACTTTAAGATGGCTGTAGTAGGCGCTGCTAATAATACATTGCAGAAGAAAAGAGTTCGAGGTAGGAGAAAAAAACAAACTGCTTGGTGGACTCCCACACTTAAGTCCGCTGTTACAAATAAAATGAAACTTTTAAGAAAATGGATGAAAACTTTGAGCTTGGAAGATCACAATAATTATAAAGAAGCCTTGAGAGAAACAGAAAGAATAAAAGCTTAAAAAAAGAGAAACCTGGGAAAGAATAGGAGAAGATCTAGGAAATGATCTCCAAGGTACTAGAAAACTCATATATAGCACTGCTAAAAACTATAGAAAAGGAAGCCAACCACCCACTTATGTAATCAAAGACCCTATGGATGGAACAATTTTAACCGAACCCCGAGAAATTGAATTAGGATGGAAGCATCAATTTGAAACACTACTAAACAATGAAAATAATGACCTTGATGAACATGTATAATTTGATATGGTTGTGGGTGCAGAACCTGACATAACGAAACAGGAAGTAAAAAATGCCTTCAAGAGGATGAGAAATGGTAAGGCCCCTGGAGTGGATACTATACCTGCAGAGCTCCTTAAAAACATGGGTGAGGATGGAGTCATTTGGCTGCTAGAACTAATCGACATACTCTGGAATGGACAAATACCACCTGAAGACTGGAGAAGAGATCTAATGTGCCCAATCTATAAAAAAGGTGACAAGACAAATTGCAGCAATTATAGAGGAATATCCCTAATGTCACACGCTTTTAAAGTATATGAAAAAATACTTGAAACCAGATTGAGAGGATATGTTGAACCAAAACTGGGGGAATGGCAAAGTGGTTTTCGGCAAGGAAGAGGGACAACCGATATGATTTTCTCATTCAAGATGATATTCGAGAAAAGCTGGGAATGGAACAGGGACAGATATATTGCTTTTATAGACCTAGAAAAGGCTTTTGATAGAGTACCAAGAATGCAAATATGGGATGCCCTAAAAGACCCTTACTATGGAATCCCTGAGAAACTTATAAGAGCAATTTATAACACCTATCAAAACTTCAAATCCAGAGTAAAAACAAATCAAGAGAATGAAGATTGGTTTGAAATTAAATCAGGAGTAAGACAGGGCAGCGTCCTTTCTCCACTTCTTTTTATATTTTTCCTAGATAAATGTATGAGGGAACGAGGCAAGGATGAAGCTGAAGATATGATCATCAACCTTCTGTTTGCAGATGACCACGCAATGATAGCCCCCAACGCAGAAGCTCTCCAAGAAAACGTCAACAACTGGAATGTGATCTTAACAGCAAATGGAATGCGGATCAACAAGGATAAGACAGAGATTATGCACCTATCACGAACACCAAACAACGTAGATGTAGAATTAGAAGGTCATACATTGAAACAGTGTAGAAATTTCAAATACTTAGGAGTGGAGTTTTGTGACCAAAGCGATCCAAAACTGGAAATAACTACCCGAGTTCAGAAATTCAGTAACAATTTGTATCTGCTCTACCCAATAATGAAAGACAGAAACATACCTCGCAAAGTGAAAATCATAATATACCTAGCTA
Organism: Palaemon carinicauda; assembly: GCF_036898095.1. Taxonomy (NCBI): domain Eukaryota; kingdom Metazoa; phylum Arthropoda; class Malacostraca; order Decapoda; family Palaemonidae; genus Palaemon; species Palaemon carinicauda. The sequence continues at coordinate 10,297,525 of NC_090733.1, read as the reverse complement.
TTTCAAGACCAATATTGACTTATGGCCATGAATCATGGACATTAACATCAAGAACTAGAAACCAACTCCAAGCAGCTGAAATGAAAGCCTTAAGACTCATAAAAGGTGTGACAAGACTGGACAAACTACGAAATAAAGATATTAGAAGAGTACTGGGAGTGGAGGGGATTCTGGATTTGGGGAGAGAGGACAGCTTAGATGGTTTGGACATGTCAAAAGAATGGAGGAAGAGTGATATCCTGTAAGGTTTTTGGAATGGACACCAGAAGGAAGGAGACCGGTAGGAAGACCAAAACTGAGATGGCTACAAAACATAGAGAGAGGAGTAGAGAGGAGAGGCTTCAGTTTGCGGGAAGTTGATGAGATGAGGCTCTATGAGGATCGCCAAGAATGGAGACAGTTCTTGAAGCAGGACGATTGACAGGCCTGGAGGCCTACCTGGCGTCTGGTGAGAAAGGTGAGAAATATATATATATATATATATATATATATATATATATATATATATATATATATATATATATATATTTATGTATATATATATATACATATATATATATACATATATATATATATATATATATATATATATATACATATATATATATATATATATATATATATATATATATATATATATATATATATATATATATATATCTATATATATATATATATATATATATATATATATATATATATATATATATATATATCTATATATATATACATATATATATACATATTTATATATATATATATATATATATATATATATATATATATATATATATATATATAGTATATAATAAGACTTCGGCATATGGGTTTTCTACATTTATTATAAAAGGTTCGTTCGTAAGTACACATTGCACTAATACCCTCTCAGATGACGGACTTAACAACTCGAGTGCTCACCGGCAACTAACTACTGCCCTCGTTTTCAAAATGCAGCTATTGTGAAACTTACATACACATAGGTTTTTGTGGAATACTTAGGAATATTGAGTTCATTTACCTTGATATACAAGACATCTACATACACGAATTAGGACATATATATATATATATATATATATATATATATATATATATATATATATGTGTATATATATATATATATATATATATATATATATATATATATATATGTATATATATATATATATATATATATATGTATATATATAAATACTTATATATATATATATATATATATATATATATATATATATATATAGATTTATACATATATATATATATATATATATATATATATATATATATATATATATATATATATATATATATATATATATATATTCATATATATATATATATATATATATATATATGTATATTTATATATATATATATATATATATATATATATATATATATATATATATATATATATATATAATGTATGCATGTGTCTTTGTGATCATTCCCTAGTATATCTAAATTCCCATTATTGCATATTACCTCTGTATCCACCTGTGAACACATTATTTTTTTTAGCTAAGTAATTTAAGTTTGGCCAAAAGCCTGATTTTCCTTATGTTATATAGGCCAGGAAATAGTTTCTTAGATTTTCTCAAGTAGGTAGTCTTCAGTTTTGCATAAAATGCCACTTTTTCAATTTTTCAAAGTCGTTATTTAGTAGAATTTGTATAAAGCTGTAGTTTTGTTTGGTTTCAGAAACAACCCTTATATTCTACTTATCACTTTCTTCCCTTTTAATTGACTGAATCTTAACATAAGCTATTACTAAGGCATTTATTTTTCCTTCTAAAATGACTTATCAAGAAAATTATCTATCCTGATACTAAATTTTATTCTATGAAATATAGTCTTTCAATTACAAAAATGGGATACAGAATGTCAATCAGCGGTATCGGAAATCACATATGAATCAATACTTACGTAAAGCATATCGTTTTAGTAAACTGTCCTCAAATTTCCTCTCGGGTTTCCGAAAAGGGTAATTAACATATCAAGGACTCTCAACATCTATGTCTCCACAAATATTTCCGCAGGCTCCGTTTTCTCATCAGCCCAATACAAGGAATCAATGATTTTCGAAATGACGATTTTAATTGTTAACATCAAATAGCTGAACAAAAGATCTTGCACTGGTTGCCGGACACTTCAAATTTGGAATGTTCAAGTAGTGATGGAAATTAAGATGCTGCTAATGGAAGAGGCCAGGGTCGGAAGTCAGTTTTGCATTACAACATCAAAATTTATACAGAATATTCAACTCTATCCATAGAAGCTATTTCCCAATTTTTCCCGCCTAAGTTGAATACTTTTTTATTTCAATTTTTCTTTCCAGTTTAGGGGTGATTTTTTTCCTTTCTTAAAAAGATATAAATTCCCTCAATTTTGTATCAATTTGAAATATCTAAAACCAGCATATAATGTATCAATATTTTATATTAGAATAATTTTTCAAAATATTTTTACAGAAGAAAACATCTATTTTTTGGGGGGATATATCTTTAAAATTTTGTTTCCCCAAATGGACAATTATAATCCAGTTATTGAATTGCGCAATAATTTAAGATTGTAATTATTTTTAAATCATTAAAATTGGATCATAAATAACAAAGTTAATACCATTTTATTCCCAAAAAAATGACATTTTGAGATACAGCAGTTTAAAGTTTTTTCCCTTACCTTTATTGACAGATCTATTTTGGGTGAGTTTACTAGGCTCCTGGTCCCCTTTCTTATGAACAGAGATATTTTCCCCTTCTAGGTTATTATAATTAATCATTTTGTTCCATATTTCTTATTTATTTTGGGAGGGTATCATAGTGTACCAACTATTCATTATCGCCAGGTCTGGTAAACCAAAGTCCCCGGGTTTGTAGTCCTCTCCTTTTTCTTTCCTGGCACTTTTCTTCGTTGTTATAGGAAATGAATTTTTTTCTTCTATTTTCTCTCATTTGGAAAGTTTTCACAAGTCTTGGTGTTGTGTCTTTTATGTATGGCCAAAGTGAACCAGCCGTATACCCTGCATTTTGTTCGATTGCTGCATGTTGATAAGAACAGGTTGCGGTATCCTTTTCATGCAGCCTTACTTTTGGGCACTTGGCCCATACTTTAGCATTAAAACACTCATTTATAATTTGGGTGCAACCCTTCAAGCCTTTTTTTAACAGATCATGTGATGTAATTTTTTCAAAACACTGACGAACGAAGATGGTCTCTTTTTTATTGAGTCTCAGTTTTACTTTCATTTTCTTATGGCTTCTAGGCTTGACATTTTTGGCTATGTCCTGCTGGCAGAATCAATAGCTTTCTTCTCCTTCTGGGCAAAGTGAATGGTCATGTTTAATATCAGTGCTTGTGATATGATTGAACATGGCCATTGTTTGCTTTATTATTTCACCAATTGGGTCGTCTCTATTTTTAACACCTCTTCTAACTAAGCATCCAAAGTATCTGCTGATATTCAAGTTATTGTTATTACTCAATTAGTCAAGGCCACTTAGTGTACTCCTGAAGGTAATTTTCTCAATACCATTTTTAATTATTACTGTTTTCTTCACAAACTTTTTTCTAAGTACATCCAAAAGAAACTTGAATAATTTCTGTACATGATTGATGCACTCTTCCTTCAACACTGGGTACTGAGTGCCATATGGTCCGGTTCCTCCATTTATGCCCACTGCTGCTTTATATCCTTTCGAATCTCCATCTCCAACATAAACACGATACCTAAATTTCCTATCCAAAGATCGTTGCCATAATTGAACAGCTGCACCAACTTCCATTTTTCCAGAAATATTCTTCATAATTCTTCTTGCAATTTCCACTACTTTTGTGCTTATTTAATTCAGCCTCATGTACCTCGTTAATTATTGTTTTTTTTTTCTTTTTTCTAGAATTGATAACATTACAAGCATTGCAGTTCTTTGAATATATTTCAGCATCAAGCACAAACCCTGTATAACCTTCTGTTACTATACCACAATACCAACTGGAGATTTATATCCCCTTTTCTTCCAGGTACCATCATAAATCACTTCAAAGTCTAGTACACCGTCTTCATCAGGTATGAATCCCAACGTGATTTACCTGAAGATGCTCAAAATATTGTAAACTTTGGTTGGAGCATCAAGTCCTTTAAGAGATAAGATAGGAAGGGGAAAACTAGGCAAAAGTTACGTGTGGCGTCCATTATGTATAGAAATCATGAAAGCTGACATGTGATGAATATAAAATGTATTATAGCCACGAAAGGAAAAATAAAAAAACTTGATTAGAGTTAGTACTTTCCTCCACTCATGGCATTTAGAATTTGTAGCCCAGATTACATTGAGGACGAGTTCCCCAAAATACAAAAAAATGGCAACAGATCTTCACTATCCCAAATATTTCTTAGAAAAAGGTACGAATAAGGCTAAGAAAACATTTTATAGTGTCCAATTAGAGAGGAAGGAAACAATTAATAATTTTGTTTGTTTGCCATTTCATGTTCATATATAATTGTACATTAAAAAACATGTAAATTAAGAATAGTTCTGGAAATGATAATAATGTAATATATAGCATTCCTTGTTTAGAGTGTAACTTATGCTATGTCGGCCAAACATCCAAAAGTATCCCAGTCAGATTAAAACAGCATCAGGTGGCCGTCTTCAGGGGTTCTCTTAATAATGCCTTGGCCTCCCACTGGTTACAGTCAAGTCACAGAATTGGATGGTCCAAGGCGGAAAAAGTAATCCATGTAAAAGACTATTTCCAAAGGAATATTGTTGAATCCTTTTTAATATCCTGTACTCAAGGTAGAAATTTGAATCTCAGCCCAGGTTTGTTTTCCGTTAATCCAGTATTATCCTTTTATCTAAAATCTGACTTCTCCGGAACTATTAAGAAACTGACAGCTGTTGGAGCCCCTTCTCCTGTATAAATACGATGTCTTTGTATATTTATTCTCATCGTTGAGTTTGATAACGTCCTGAGTGGATGAAAGTACTAACTCCAATCAAGTGTTTTAATTTTTCCTTTCGTGACTATAATACATTTTATATTCATCACGTGTCAGCTTTCATGATTTCTACACACACACACACACACACACACACACAGACACACACACACACACACACATATATATATCTATATATATATATATATATATATATATATATATATATATATATATATATATATATATATATATATATATATATATATATATATATGTATATGGTGTATTAGGTGGTGTACTATCTTCAGTAGAAAGTAGTTGCATTCTTTTGGATAGCTTTGTACTTTTGATTGAGCAACAGCGGCCACATCCCAGAAATTATCTAGTGTTGGTAGGTGTTGGGATAGCAAACTTGTATCCCCCGCACTGATGCAACTCCAACTACTTTGTGGGAGTACAGCAACAAAAAGGTTGTTGAAAATTACTAACAATGAAACAAATGTAAAAGCTCAAGAAATCTGCTCGTGAAACTCCAATGAACTCTCACAAAGTAGAAATGTCCCTTAGTCCCATGCAGACCTTGATTTATGTGGAAGAAGGATGCAAAGAATTTTACGATTTGTAAATACTAATAGATTTATAAATCCAAAGAATAAGTTTAACATTGGAAACTGGAACATTGAACAAGAAGGACAAAGTAAAGCAGCGTTGTCTGTTTTTTATTCTAGATATGGCCTAGGTATGTGTGCACTTACAGAAGCAAGACCTACTGGATTCAAAAACTAACTGGATTCGAAAAGAGTGGAATTAGAGGGAGGATAGTTGTTGCTACATTCTGGGAGAGAAGATGGCCCTCACTCTCAATGAGTAGGATTGCTTTTGAGCAAACAACCACTTAAGCATTAGAAGAATGGGAACCAGTGGATGAAAGAATTATGTATGCAAAGCTGAAATCTAGCCATGGAAGTGTGACAATTAACGTATGCTTTGTTCCTACCGATGAATTAGATACCAATCGAAAGGACGTCTTTTACAGGAAATTACAGGGTGATAGTTAACAATATTTCAGTACGTGATTCTTGTTATTTTGTTTCATTGTAAGAGAGACATGAATGCAAAACTAGGTAATAATAATGATGGTTTTAGTGAATGCAAAGGTGGCCATGTATAAAAATGTAGTTTTATTTGCCATTTCTTTTAGCTAATGAATTGATTATAAGCAGCATACTGTTCGAATACAGTTATAAGAAAGTCTACTTGGACATCTCCCTGTAATATATCGCAACCAAATTGACCATTAAGCAATAAATAGGAAATTCTAAAAACTCACTACTAGATGTCATATCTTGAGGAAGACCTGGTAAAGGAAGCAGACAAGTTGAAGACCAGGAAAGGTAATGTAAACCTATCTCCAAGATATGACATTGAATAGGTAAGGCAACAAAAAAGTAAAAATAAGATTACGTTACAGAGTGCAGGTACACATTTACAGTCTTAGAGATTTTGTGTGATATAGATATAAAGAGAGATTTAGATATTATCTTTTAAAAAGTTTTACTCTTTCAGGGATCTGCCAGAATCCCAATCAGACAAGGAAGTGGAGTAAGACAAATGCAATGGAAGAGTTGTGAAACATGGGAACTGATAGCGAAAAGAATGATAACAAAACTCAGTTTTGAGTCATGAAAGGAAAACACCCTACATCTGACCTTATTACGAACTGAATATATGAGACTTGATAGTGAAGTGAAGAGATGTTGTTTAAGAGACAAAACAAGGTTCATAGATTCTACTGCAGATAAGAAAGAAGATAATATAAATATAGGAGAAGGAAGAAGTACAAGATAATGTGAGGGAAAGAAGAGTTAAAAAACGAGTTACCTATGAGAAAAAAAAGATATAAATATTCTAACCAAGAAATAGGAAAGCACAGCTTGATGAAAATAACATTTTGTAGAGACATTGAATAGGGTTGAGGTGGCCTATTGGTAACGTCCCTGACTGGCGAACACCAGACAGGACTTCAAGTCCCGTTCAAAATCGTTAGTTTCTTTTATCACTGCAATCTCACCATCTTTCTGAGCTTTGGATAAGGGGTTTTAGGGAGCCTAAAGATCTATCTGCGGAGAAATCAGCAGCCATTGCCTGGCCCTCCTTGTTTCTAGCTTGGGTGGAGAGAGGCTTGGGTGCTGATCATGTGTATAAATGATCAGTCTCTAGGACATTGTCCTGCTGTATAGGTCAATGTCACTGTCACTTTTCTCTGCCTTTCATTAGTGGCCCTTAAATCGCCATCAAACGAGTATGACATCTTCGAGGCCGAACATGATCTTCCTATAGATATAAGTGACATTATATTGGGAGATGTCGTTTTGGCAATCGAACAACTATAAGTCACTAGGAGTTGATGGTACTGCACCTGAAATGTTGAAGGCCGATGACATTAAAAGACCCATTGTGTTCAATGAGTTATTAAATAGTATGTGGCGAGATAAAGTCACAAATTTTATAAGAAAAAAAAAAAGACCCAAAAAGGCATATTTACGAAACTGGGAATAGAGAGGGGTTACCTTATCAGCAGTAGATATAACAGTTTTATTCAAAGTAATATTGAATAGAACTGAATCTGTAATAAATAGATTACTTCAAAAATATTAAGCAGATTTCAGAACGGGTAGAGGATGCAGCTATCAAATTTTTATTCTATGACATATAACTCACCAGTAACTAACTAAAATTCCCTTTTTTTCTGTTTGGCGGATTTTGAGAAAGCTTTTGATATTCCACACAGTATGTTAAATAAAATTCTGTAGTTTTATTAAGTACCAGAAAAGATTTTAAATTTCACAATAAATATGTATAGTGTAACTTGTTGTAGGGTAATGGTTGGTGATAGGCTTACAGATGAATTTGAAGTCAACATTAGAGTACTGCAAGGTGGATACTGCCCCCTCTGCTCTTTATCAAGGTGACTCATCATCTTATGAAGAAGGTAAGTCAAGGAACAAATAATGGCATTCAATGGAATGGGGATCAGAGATCATGTTATCTTCAATAAACAGATGGTATAGTTTTATTTACCTCTACGATAGCTGAAATTCATGAAATTATTGATCGGTTAGTACTGAAAAGAAAAAAAGGTTGGATTGGCGATCAGAGAAAGACAGAGTTCATGAAGATTCAGTAGTGATCAGACTAACTGCCTTGTTAGAAGAGTACTATTACCCAATTAAACTCTTTAAAATATTTAGGAGCAACCATTACCAGCAATGGATCACTAGTTAAAGAATTCACAGAGAGAAAAGGGCATATTAAAAACAGTTTGGAGGTAAAATTTAATATCATTTCACAACAACATGAAAATATACCAGTCGTGGTGCAGCACTGTAACAACTGATGCAAAAGTTCTTGCCTTTGAAAGTAAAGCATCGAACCGTATTTTGGGAACAAAATGGCAACAGCATATAACAATGACGTGAAATGGCACAGGTGCCCAATATGAACTGTATAGCTATATTGTCAATATGGATATGGATGAAGCTTATTTTAAGAAGGGAAGCTCAGTTACTCAAGGATGTACCTGAATTTAGGCCGCTAGGCAAGAGAGGGAGTGGTAGTAAAAAAAATACGTGTTTATTGACAATGCAGAGGGATGTTGGATTTGAGAACTGGATTGAGAGAGATAGTACAGGAAAGAGTCGTATGACGTGCATTCATTGAGGCCCCATACTTCCATGGGTGCCAGAGGATTAAGTATATAAAAACACACATAAAAATACATATTTACATATATACACCTACACGTATATATATATATATATATATATATATATATATATATATATATATATATATATATATATATATATATACATATGCATACTCACACACACACACATATATATATATATATATATATATATATATATATATATATATATATATATATATATATATATATATATATATATGAATATACATATATATATATATATATATATATATATATATATATATATATATATAAATATATATATATATGAATAAACATATATATATATATATATATATATATACATATATATATATATATATATATATATATATATGTATATATATATATATATATATATATATATATATATATATATATATATATATATATATGTCTGTGTGTGTGTGAGTGCGTGTGCATATATATATATATATATATATATATATATATATATATATATATATATATATATATATGTGTGTATATATATATATGTGTATATATATATATATATATATATATATATATATATATATATATATATATATATATATATATATATTATTATAACGAGTGAATTACGTAAACTCCGGAAAATAAAACATGTTAATGTATAATGTTACTGAATATCTAAATGTCTCTTTACTTTACACTCCAAAAAAAAAAAACTGGGTAAATTATCTACTTTTTATAAGGAACTATTCTAAAGTCAACCTCTTTCTTCGGTTTTAAGTCATGGGTACGTGCAAGTCACTGGATTAATTATTGGTGATCGAAATGATAAACAATTCACAAAGAATAAATATATGTATACTGTATATATATATATATATATATATATATATATATATATATATATATATACATATATATATACATATATATATATATATATATATATATATATATATGTATATATATATATATATATATATATATATATATATATATATATATATATATATATATATATACATATATATATATATATATATATATATATATATATATATATATATATATATATATATGTATATATATATATATATATATATATATATATATATATATATATATATATATATATATATACATATATATATATATATATATATATATATATATATATATATATATATATATATATCCACTTTGGTACCAATGCCAACATACATTGGGACAAGGAGCTGTGTAACCTTGTAGAGGTGCAGTGACTTAAGCCTACCATGAGACTGCTTGAGTGTTATGTTGGAACCTCTGTGACCTATTAGGAAGCAAAAGGCTTATAGATGGTATGAATTAACAGCTCTGAGGGCTCACGCCAAGCATAGCAAGTCGGTGAGCCGCTATAAATTGCTCATGAACCGCACGACTTGCTTCAGGACGGACACATTGATCAAAGGATGCCCGGGCACATCCTGACTCGGAATGTTATTGGACATGGACAAGGAAGTGGAGCTTTGAGATTGGGAACAATTAATCTAAGTACTTTGCGAGGTAAGGAGGAGGAGGTAATCATGATGATGGAGGAGAGAAATATAGACATTTTGGGACTGTGTGAAACCCGTTTACCAGGAGAAGGAACAAAATTATTGCATAACAATTACCAATTACTTTACAAAGGTGAAAGAGCTGCACGACACGGAGTAGGTTTTATTGTGAGGGAAGAGCTAGGTGGAAAAATTAGTCATGTAAATTACAAGAGTGATAGGATTATTGGCTTTTCCTTAAAGTTGGGAATGTTTCAGGCCAGTATAATTCGGGTGTATGCCCCACAGCAAGAAGAAAAGGAAGAATTCTACAGAGATCTGCAGGAAGTAAAAGATTCTGTCCCATATGTAGAGAATATATTAATAATTGGAGACATGAATGGACATATTTGGCAAGACAGGACAGGCATAGAAAGAATATTAGGAGCGTTTAGCATTGGAGACAGAAATAGAGAAGGAGAAAACATAATTGATTTCTGCATGCAAAACCAGATGTCCATAATGAACTCTTTCTATAATCATAGAGACAGCCACAAGTGGACGTGGTATCGGTGAAACTCGGCCTTAGGAGTATACACTGAAAAATCAATGATTGACTTGGCAATAACAAATAACAAAAATATGGTAAGAGATGTAAAAAGTATTCCCACTGTGTCATTCGATTTAGATCACAGGCTTCTCTTAATTAAATTAAAGACAGTGAAACCTAAACCAATTAAAAGCCAAGTGAGAGAAAGATTTATCCTAGAGAATATGAGAGAAGAGGAATGCTTAGTTAGATATCAAAACGAAATCAGTAGAGCTAAACAAATGCAACAGGAGAGCAACGACCCAAATGAAAAATGGAGACACTTTAAGATGGCTGTAGTAGGCGCTGCTAATAATACATTGCAGAAGAAAAGAGTTCGAGGTAGGAGAAAAAAACAAACTGCTTGGTGGACTCCCACACTTAAGTCCGCTGTTACAAATAAAATGAAACTTTTAAGAAAATGGATGAAAACTTTGAGCTTGGAAGATCACAATAATTATAAAGAAGCCTTGAGAGAAACAGAAAGAATAAAAGCTTAAAAAAAGAGAAACCTGGGAAAGAATAGGAGAAGATCTAGGAAATGATCTCCAAGGTACTAGAAAACTCATATATAGCACTGCTAAAAACTATAGAAAAGGAAGCCAACCACCCACTTATGTAATCAAAGACCCTATGGATGGAACAATTTTAACCGAACCCCGAGAAATTGAATTAGGATGGAAGCATCAATTTGAAACACTACTAAACAATGAAAATAATGACCTTGATGAACATGTATAATTTGATATGGTTGTGGGTGCAGAACCTGACATAACGAAACAGGAAGTAAAAAATGCCTTCAAGAGGATGAGAAATGGTAAGGCCCCTGGAGTGGATACTATACCTGCAGAGCTCCTTAAAAACATGGGTGAGGATGGAGTCATTTGGCTGCTAGAACTAATCGACATACTCTGGAATGGACAAATACCACCTGAAGACTGGAGAAGAGATCTAATGTGCCCAATCTATAAAAAAGGTGACAAGACAAATTGCAGCAATTATAGAGGAATATCCCTAATGTCACACGCTTTTAAAGTATATGAAAAAATACTTGAAACCAGATTGAGAGGATATGTTGAACCAAAACTGGGGGAATGGCAAAGTGGTTTTCGGCAAGGAAGAGGGACAACCGATATGATTTTCTCATTCAAGATGATATTCGAGAAAAGCTGGGAATGGAACAGGGACAGATATATTGCTTTTATAGACCTAGAAAAGGCTTTTGATAGAGTACCAAGAATGCAAATATGGGATGCCCTAAAAGACCCTTACTATGGAATCCCTGAGAAACTTATAAGAGCAATTTATAACACCTATCAAAACTTCAAATCCAGAGTAAAAACAAATCAAGAGAATGAAGATTGGTTTGAAATTAAATCAGGAGTAAGACAGGGCAGCGTCCTTTCTCCACTTCTTTTTATATTTTTCCTAGATAAATGTATGAGGGAACGAGGCAAGGATGAAGCTGAAGATATGATCATCAACCTTCTGTTTGCAGATGACCACGCAATGATAGCCCCCAACGCAGAAGCTCTCCAAGAAAACGTCAACAACTGGAATGTGATCTTAACAGCAAATGGAATGCGGATCAACAAGGATAAGACAGAGATTATGCACCTATCACGAACACCAAACAACGTAGATGTAGAATTAGAAGGTCATACATTGAAACAGTGTAGAAATTTCAAATACTTAGGAGTGGAGTTTTGTGACCAAAGCGATCCAAAACTGGAAATAACTACCCGAGTTCAGAAATTCAGTAACAATTTGTATCTGCTCTACCCAATAATGAAAGACAGAAACATACCTCGCAAAGTGAAAATCATAATATACCTAGCTATTTCAAGACCAATATTGACTTATGGCCATGAATCATGGACATTAACATCAAGAACTAGAAACCAACTCCAAGCAGCTGAAATGAAAGCCTTAAGACTCATAAAAGGTGTGACAAGACTGGACAAACTACGAAATAAAGATATTAGAAGAGTACTGGGAGTGGAGGGGATTCTGGATTTGGGGAGAGAGGACAGCTTAGATGGTTTGGACATGTCAAAAGAATGGAGGAAGAGTGATATCCTGTAAGGTTTTTGGAATGGACACCAGAAGGAAGGAGACCGGTAGGAAGACCAAAACTGAGATGGCTACAAAACATAGAGAGAGGAGTAGAGAGGAGAGGCTTCAGTTTGCGGGAAGTTGATGAGATGAGGCTCTATGAGGATCGCCAAGAATGGAGACAGTTCTTGAAGCAGGACGATTGACAGGCCTGGAGGCCTACCTGGCGTCTGGTGAGAAAGGTGAGAAATATATATATATATATATATATATATATATATATATATATATATATATATATATATATATATATATATATATATATATATATATATATATATACCGTATTTCCCGTGTCATAAGACGCTAAAAATGGTAAGACGCACCCTTGAATTAGCGAAGCATTTTTGGAAAAAAAAATAGATTTTACAATTCCTAGTAGCAATTCTTGGCCCGAAACTAGTGAGATTTTGTCTAGCACAGTAAATTTTCGTATTTCAGGTATATTAGTTATCCCAATTTATTTACACAATAATACAAGAAACTACTGAAATCAGTCGTAGTTGCCACAACAACTACTTGTTTGGTGTTCCAAGTGTTGTTTACATAAAAGCAGTGTTGCCAAATGTTAATCAAATTCTGGTAAAGAAGTTAAATTCTAGTAATATTTTCCAAATTTATCATATAGCGTAAACATTTTCTCACAATCCTAATTAGTATTCAAAGAAGTCTAGAAATTCCTCTAGTTGGACTTTTTTTACTACTGTATGTGACTCTAGTTCTAGTTTTCTGCTAACTTGGTTACACTGCACTCAACTAACAGTGAAATGTTTTTTTTTTTTTCCAAGGTCGTATTCAGCAACAGTTTGTCTGTATTATTTTGGAACCCAGGCAACAAAATCATTATCAAAATATTGCTTTATTACAAAATATCAACAAAATATGAGAAAATAGACAAATACTGCATAAAGAACTAATATGTACTGTAAGCATCGTCTGCTAGGAAACCACTACACTAGTTGCTTGCTTGTAGAAGGGAGTTAGTGAGTTATCAGCTGATTACCAAAACAAATAACTTGCTATTGCACCATAATAAACGAAGCATATGAAAATATTTTTTCTATTACATATGAATGATAATTAGTGGTTTATATTTTATGTCTATTGAGTGAGTATTTGTAAGTGACTAGTTGGGTGTGTGAGGGTTGTCAAACTTCCCTATACAAATTTTTCCTAGTGATTTGTGGGGTAATTTTTCAGGCAAAAAGGTGCGTCTTATGACACGGGAAATACGGTATATATATATATATATATATATATATATATATATATATATATATATATATATATATATATATATATATGTGTGTGTGTGTGTGTGTATACAGATATATATATATATATATATATATATATATATATATATATATATATATATATGCATATATATATATATATATATATATATATATATATATATATATATATATATATATATATATATATATATATATATACATATATATATTATACATAGATATATATATATATATATATATATATATATACGTATATATATATATATATATATATATATATATATATACGTATATATATATATATATATATATATATATATATATATATATATATATATATATATATATATATATATATATATATTGTTTAGTGGTGTTCAAATATATATAAGAAGTTTTCTTTCCGGACAAACTGTCCTACCGATAGTTTTCAGAATAAAAGGAAAAATGCATCTTATCCGGAAGCTCATGTTTTCAAATTGTTTGAGATTTTATAGGAATTTCGTTGCTAGTCTTGTAAAAGTACGTTAAATATATCCTTTTACAACTGTGATATGTATTTAGGTTAGCTTTTGGTTTTCTGCATGTTTGTCTTAACCAGTGTTAATCACACAAAGACAAGAGCTTCTGACCGGCCGGGAATCGAACCCTGGTCTGGCAAGCCTATATAGACAGTGACTAAATTCTTCTGTACTTATACCTGTCGAATTCAGGTGTTTTGTACTTAGACTTGAAATTAACCTATCTTCACCATCGTAGCTAATTGGTAGTTTGTTACTTGGCATTCGATTAATGATAAATTTTGCACATTTAGACGTGTTTTTCATATTAAAAAAAGCCATATATATTTTTGATACATTATATTCTGGATTCTCTTAACGACCTCGGAATCAGAGCCCAGGCGAAATCACACAAAGACAAGAGCTTGTGACCGGCCGGGAATCGAACCCTGGTCCGGCAAGCCTGTATAGACAGTGACTAAACC
>NC_090733.1:10267388-10269888 GCF_036898095.1 Palaemon carinicauda | reverse complement strand
AGTATTAACCTTTCACTTATAGAAAAGATGAGGATTCAGTTTGGAAAGGTTTCAACTATTAGCCTTCCAATTATCAATAAGAAGAGGATTCACTTTGAAGAAGTTTCAGTACTAACCTACTACTTTTCAAAAGGAGGAGGTTCCACTTGGAAAAAGTTTTAAGTATTACCCTTACACTTATCAAAAGGAGGAGAATTTATGCATTGAACAGTTTTGAGTATTAACCTACCTTTTATCAAAATGAGGAGGATTCACTCTGTAAAAAGTTTTAAGTATCAACCTTCCACTCATCAAAAGGAAGAGGGTTCACTCTGGAAAAGTTTTAATTATTAATCTACCGCTTATCAAAACGAGGAGGATTAACTTTGGAAAAGTTTTATGTATTAACCTTTCATCTTTCATAAGGTGGGGGATTCACTATATAAGAGTTTCAAGTTTTAACCTACCACATATCAAAAGGAGGCGGATTCATTCGAGAAAAGATTTACGTATTAACCTTCCACTTATCAAATGGAAGAGTATTCACCCTGAAAAAGTATTAAGAAATAATTTTCACTTATCGAAATGAAGAGGATTCACTATGGAAAAGTTTGAAGTAGTAACTGTTTCCTTATCAAAAAGAAGATGATTCCCTCTGGAAAAGTTTTAGGTATTAACTTGTCACTTATCAAAAGCAGGAGGATTTCCTTCGAAAAAGTCTTAAGAATTAACCTTCCACTTCACGAAAGGATGACCTCTGACAAAGTGTTAGGTATCAACATCACACTTCTCAAAGAGAGGAGGATTTCATCTGAAAGAAACGTTTTGCAATAACCACCACCTCTCAAAAGAAGGATCCCCATTGTAAAATTTTCTGTATTACCCACCTCTTCCCATAAGCAGGATTTCCTACGGAAATATGCCAAGCATTATCCTCCTACTTCTCAACAATAGAAGAAATCACTCTGGAATAGTTTAGGGTAATAACGTTCTACTTATCAAAAGGAAGATGATTCATAATGGAAAAGATTCCAGTATTAACCTAACATTTATCAAAACGAAGAAGATTCACTCAGGAAGAGTTTGATTAACCTGTCACTTAACAAAAGGAGGAGGATTTATTCTGGAAAAGTTTTAAGTATTAGCCAACCACTTATCCAAAGGAGAAGAATTCACTCTGGAAAAGTTTTAAGTATTACCTTTTCATTCATTAAAAAGAAGGAAATTCACTTTGGAAATGTTTGAACTATTACCCTTCCACTTATCCAAATGAGGAGGGTTCGCTTTGTAAAATTTTTAAGTGTTAACCTCCCCCTATCAAAAGGATGAGGACTCAGTCGTGAAAAGTTTCAAGTGTTAACCTTCCACTTATCAAAAGGCTGAGGATTCACTATGGAAAATTATTAGGTTTTTAACATGCCAATTATCAAAATGAGAATTCATTCGGGAAAAAGTTTCAAGTATCAACCTTACACTTATCAAAAGAATGAGTATTTACCATGGAAAATATTTAGGTATTAGCCTGCCACTTCTCAAAAGGAAGAAGATACACTAGGCAAAAGTTTTAAGAATTAACCTTCCACTTATCAAATGGTGGAAGTTTCACTATATAAAGGTTTCAAGTATTAACCTACCACATATAAAAAATTGAGCATTCATTCGAGAAAAATTTCATGTGTTAGCCTTCCACTTATCAAAAGGATAAAAATGTTCCTCGAAATCAATTATTATTATTATTATTATTATTATTATTATTATTATTATTATTATTAGGTAATCGATAACCTTGAGTGGAAAAGCAGGATACTATAAGCAAAAGGGCTCTAATAGCGAAGAATAGCCCAGTGAGGAGAACAAACAAAGAAATAAATTAACATGAGAAGTAATGAATAGTTAATAAGAAATATATATACATTAAAAAAACGTTAAAATAAATCTCTCCTTTATAAACAGTTTAGAGATTTATGTCACCCTGCTCAAAATGAAAAAAATATTCACTGCAATTTTGTACTTCTGAAGTTCCAATGATTCAACAGCCATATTAGGAAGATTATTGTAAAATCTGTCACAAGTGGAATAAAACTTTTAGAATGCTGTGTAGTATTGAGTCTAATGATGGCGACGGTATGATGGCTAGAAATAACTGTCTACCTAGTATTCCGATTAGAATGGTAGTATTTGAGAATATCTAAATACAAAGAATAGTCAGAGTTATGAAAAATCTCATGCAACATTCATAAAGAACAAACTGAACGATGATGCCAGAGATTAACGTCTACATCAGGAGTAAAGAAATGTAATCAACAAGTTTTTGTCAAATAAATTAAGATGAGGTTCAGCAGTTACAGACTAGACAAGACGACACTATACGAAACAAGGTGGAATGAAAGAATTAAAACAAGACGACCACAACGACAGCGACAACAACGACGACGACAATGCTGACGACATTGACGCCGACGACGACGACAACAACTTCTTTATGATAGATTGATTACCGAAAATCTTGAAAGACTCACTC
>NC_090733.1:10259888-10262388 GCF_036898095.1 Palaemon carinicauda | reverse complement strand
TGCGGACCATATAAAGATATGAAGCCTTTGGAAATTGTATTGAAAACTTCCATAGAAAGTAAGACGAATCTTCAGTCTTACAATAAAAGAAATTGAATCTACAAAACGTTTTCTTGTATGTAAATACTTAAACACAATAAAACCTACTTGTGCATCAGTTTACTTCTAAAATGAAATATATTTTTGATTCATAATAACTTAGGCGACTCTCCACATATTCATAGAGGGGAACAAAACTTGATTATTTAGTCTAAGAATTATATGAAGTCCATACTACCTATTTGTATCTTCGTGTTTATGTCGATTTGCTATAGTTTTTTTTTTTTTCTACAAGTAATTGTACCAAGAAAGAGTTTTTTTTTTTTTATCTCAAATTAGCTTACAATATTTTCTCCGGAAATAATGCAAAATATATGAGACTGGAGATACCTTTAAGATATCTCACAAGAACACGTTTTCCTTGAAAGGCAGAAAGTTATATTTTTATTTTAACTTGCACAATTTACGGTATTTAGATCGGGAAATGACCGTGCAATTTATGTTCCAAACAAGGATCTCTCTCTCTCTCTCTCTCTCTCTCTCTCTCTCTCTCTCTCTCTCTCTCTCTCTCTCTCTCTGTTTTCAGAGGTAATTCCATAATAGAACGACTTATCTCTATCACTGATTTAATACGTCCAGTCGAGCGAGGAACTATAATCAAATCATGACCAAAATCTATTCCTATTGAGGCTACGTTTTATTAATAAACATATCAGTGTGATCAGACGGGATTAGAATTTAGTAATACAGCATCATTAAGGCAGTTCAAAGCCATTGCATATGTCAATCGGTTATTCAACATCACTTAGCTCTTTAAGTATAAAATATCACTGAAATCAGATGGAACCATTAGCAGAAACAAAGCTTTGGCCGGAATGTTATAGTTATTTATTTAATAGCACTATTGGGAATGTTACGGTAATTGTACAGAAAATACCTTGGCATATGGTGATGTCAATCATGTTTAGAACTGATATGACGTTAAATGTTTTGTGTAGTGAGAATATAATAGAAGATAGTCATCAGTATCGTATAGTTAAACATATCATATTTACCTAAGAATAGAAAGCTATACATTAAAATCAAAAAGAGCTATTTACATCATATTTTAATCAATTCGCATTTTCTTATTATTGCAATGGATACTTTTCTTTTTAAATCATAAGCATTTAAATAAAGTTCATTGCTAATCTTAAATATTTCTGATGGAATATTTTTGTTTCTTTAAATGTAGAAGCAATAACAATACTGTAAAGGCTATTTCAACCTATTGCTAATTTATCATAGTGTCAATCGATATGTTCTTTTGGTGACTGCTAAATATTAAAAGGGAAATGAATGAATACGCTTATTAGAATTTCGGTTTCTAGTTTTGATTACATATGAATGGATTTTGCTCTGGGGCAGTGGAGGCCATTCAGCGCAGAGGGGCAGGCGAGGGTAAATTCAACAGTTGCGCTATTTAGTTTTAAGAGGTTGAACAGCAAGACAGAAGGAAACACGCAACGGTAGGTAGCTGGTTGACTACATTATTCAAATCTAAAGATGACACTGAATTTTGATGAAAAAATCAGAAGGTGAAGGGTATTGATGAAAAAAAAAAAGTTCTTATAGGATGAGATACATATTTGTGACAAATATATACAGCTTCAGTCTATCTTAGCCAGCTTATTAATTTGGACTATGCATGTATTAGAGAAAATCTCTTACGAGTTATAATTAAACTATTTGAGAGGGAGAGAGATATATAAGTCTGTTAGGTACAAATCCCATTTTTATTTTTCACGATGATGACCTCTAAGTGACAATATATTTTGAAGTAAAATATCGAAAGAAATTTTCACTGAACCTAGAAATATTTGAATAGTGATGAATATTATAGAATCAATTAAATAATCCATAACATTGATGTAATCCAAGTCATTTCTAATTTATTGATTCCAAAAATATTTAATTGATTAGCATAGAAAACAAAACCCAAATTTTCCTTTAATGCAGAATTTTAAAGGCACAAACATTTAATTTTTAGAATTAAAAATATGATATATATAACCTCTAAAATAGAATTATTGTGCGTGTTAAAACCCTAAAAAGGCCAATTGAGAACATTGGTATCGGCTTCAAGCGGAGCACGTATGTGGGAGAATGGCCGTCATAAACCTTCATTACAGGGTAATATGAAAGAGTCGAGATAATCCAGAAGACTATTTGGCTCTTCATTCCTCATAGAGAATACAAAGCTCTTCATTTATAGTAAGAAACATCTGGGTTACGAATGTCTTTAAATAAGATATCTATTTTTTTTTATGTTACCAGCTCATCGTGAGGCAGGTATTTGTATTATAATATGAAGGGGTATGAAATCTTTATTCTATCAAAATAAGACTTATACAGGAACTGTGAACTTTAAGTAAAATTAACCACCGAGAGGCATAGAACAGGAAATACACAACTAACCTAC
>NC_090733.1:10247388-10249888 GCF_036898095.1 Palaemon carinicauda | reverse complement strand
AAGGCTTTCGTGCAAGTCGTTAAGCCCGAATATATTGGGGTGAGGCTAGGGTGAATTAACGCGTTTTCACTATGCATAAGCTCCAACAGCAGTATATGGATTCATGCATGAGATACAGTAATGGGTGAGATTTAGACTATCTATATGAGTGATTTTAAGCTTAGGGATACTTACAAGGATACATTTACGGTCTATTTACTTAGTCATATGGATAATTTATCTGCCTCAAATCACTATCCCTATGTAGTGAAAAATATATTTTACATTTCCTTCTAAAAAAAAAAAAAAAAATGTTGTCGCTACAAAACCTGTGTGGAAAAGGAATAAGAAAATTCCCCCTTTGGCCGCCAACCATTGCAACGTAACGATGCATTCTGTTTTCACAGTAATCTGCTTTTCTCTTTACACCAAAATTTTGGTTTTCATGTTCAAGTAAGAATTACTGATATTATTATAATCGTTATTGCCATCATTATCACGATTACTAATATCATAACTAACTCATTTCAATTATCCAGCATCGCTTACCATGTCATTATTGGAATTCAACTTTCTATTTTCTCTTCAGGATAATTTACTCGTTCCTATAACATTCATTATCTCAATATTAAAGCCGAGTATTTTAAATAATCACATAAGATAACAAAAAGATCATCGGGTTAAGATAAAAAAAAAAAAATATTTCAAACGTTCAAATCATCATTTATTTCATTTGGAATTCAAGAATACTTATTATGTAAATTGAATATATGCTTTAAATGAACTTCTTTATATCTTAATGAAATCTATATATTAAAAGATTTATGAAGGAGAATTTTATTTTCTCTAGATATAGAATAAAAGTGTTACGAGAAATACTTGTCGGGTTATCTGTAGAAAATCTTCAAAAAAAGAAAAAAAAAATAGCATATTGCGTGTTTGTCGTCTTTATTAATACAAAAATATTTTCTTAAACTTTCAAATATCTATTTCTAAGTGCGATGGGTTTTTTATACTTGTTTACACTACAATTTTCCCTAACTGGTGTATGCAGAATGCCCCTTCATTTCTAAATACAATGATGAAATAAGATTTGAAAAAGTATCAAAAGAACTTCTTTTCTCTATACTGCAATTTCTTGCTTCATTTTCTTAATAAAAAATATTTTCTTAAACTTTCAAGTCTTTTATGAAAAAAAAAAATAACGATGGTTTATTTACTCCTTTTCACATTGATTGTAAATGTTGAAGAATGCTCCTTTTGATGCAAAATTACCAAGTGATAACTTTCTCTCTCTTTGAATATTTTGTTTATACGTTTGTGAGCAAGAATGTCACAAAAATTCAAGCAAAGTAAAACATGCGACAGCAAGTTTAGACATGTTATTCTATTATCAGTGTAGCAGAGAACGAGAGAGAGAGAGAGAGAGAGAGAGAGAGAGAAGAAAACAATAGCATAACATAGTATGAGTTTGTACGAAACACGTGCGGTACAGTTCCTGCTGTGAAAACGTACTAACAAGGTCACACTCACACAGCAATGATGCATCTAATTTATCCTCAATACATTAGAAATCATGAAACTTTTAATCACGTTACGTTATTATCAGTACTAATTACACCATTTGAGGAGCTTTTTCGTAAAACATCCTATCAATTAACGAGGACTTAGACTTATCTTCTTATATGGACATTAGAGTTGTTAATATTCTTATTCCTGGAACGCTTTCAATTTCTCATTGATAGTAAAAATATTCAAAGACATTTTTCCTCTACATTCAATATCAACACGCAAAAGCTTACGAATCCTACTTACTTTGTTATTCATTGGATTTTTTTTTATCACAGTGGATGGGTACAACAATTTCAGAACAATAGTTTTGTTTAATGCTGAATTTAACCACACACCAAAAAAATATACTGTATATGATTACCAGTAATGAGGTTTCATCCCTAATATATTGTTAGATTGGCATTGACCATAGCCTTTTCAATTCCTTAGGATCCATTCCTTGAAAAACGAAGCTATTTATATATATATATATATTTTTTCAATCATATATATCCTATTACTGCCTACTTTCAACAAGCTTTTGGAGAGGTCACGAATTCAAATGAAAAAAAAGGAAATAAATTGTTGGTATTCTATGAAACGATTTGAATCTAACCGCAATAGTAGGATACTATTTGATCAGCATTGTTCTTGTTGGCTAAGTAAAGAAGGATTTACTAAAGTATTGCTTTATAACAAAATGGTCGAAAAGTAATGTACAAATATTTCCGAGTAATTTAAAGAATATAAATTTATTCATATTTTCAACATTTTCCTCTTTGGGTGTTGTATTTGAAAGGTAATTGAAGACATTTCCTTAAGGAATGAACGCTAGTTCTATATAAAAAAAAAAAAGCTTCAATTACTCTCCAATGTAGAAAAAATAAAATGTATATTCACTTTATTAAATATCTGCTGGTACTTTGAAATAAAAAAGTGATGTTTTTTTTTTTTCTCTTTCCGGTCGTTT
>NC_090733.1:10219888-10242388 GCF_036898095.1 Palaemon carinicauda | reverse complement strand
CGGTGATGGAGTGT
This sequence comes from Palaemon carinicauda, assembly GCF_036898095.1. Classification (NCBI taxonomy): domain Eukaryota; kingdom Metazoa; phylum Arthropoda; class Malacostraca; order Decapoda; family Palaemonidae; genus Palaemon; species Palaemon carinicauda. Next base: position 10,242,374 of record NC_090733.1, on the reverse strand, counting down.
GGGACAGAGGTAGATGGAGAACACTGGCCAGAAACATCGACCCCATATAAAAAGTGGGAAAAGATGGAGACAAAGAAGAAGATGAAGTATTAGGGAAATATACGAAGACCTTTTTCTGTGTTATATCATGGCGACAATCAGTCAAGTTTAGTGGTGTAAGTGTGTGCGCTTCGTCATGGTTATGTTCTCTCACTGATTCAGACAACTGAAAACCCTCGTTATCAGAAGCTTCAGTTCTCTTAACAACAATCACCCTCTTGCATATAGTCGTCATTGCCTCCCCAAGCTCATACGACAGGGACATTTTGTTCTTGTTAGAGGAAATAATAGCGTTTCTCTGACATTTAAAGTTTACTTCTGCTTTGTGCTTGATTTGTCTTGTAGAGAGAGTATTGTGGACTAATAGTTGACAAATCATATTGATTGCTGACTGTGCATCCTCTTTTTTATATCCCTCCAATTGCAAAGAGCGAGGTACGCACAGTAGAGCTTCAACAAACATCCTTGTAAGAGGAGGGTTCTTGTATTCCTGTAATGAATCAGTTTCCCTGAATTTTCAATTAAGAGTCTAGAAGGTTTAATTTTTCAATATATCTGCAACCTTAGAGCAACTTTCTGTTGATGATGCAGAGTCACATTACTTTTCAACAGTTACCTGTAATTCTTGTATGGTATAATTATCTCAACTTTTCTTAGAGGCAGGCTTAACAAGTGTGTTACAATTAATTTAGGCAAGCCTATCTACAGCAGCGAAGGTGAAGGAGTGAGGGAGCTGTTTCTACGGTAGTTACCTATATTGCAAGTGAGCTTTCAAGTTGAGAGGGGCGAACAGAATGCAACTAAACTATATTAAACAGACAAAATGCCAATATATATATATGTATTTGCGTGCAAGAACGTCACAAAAATTGCAACCAGCTAATAAAGGAAAGGGAAGCTAAAACAGGCTCTGTTATTAGTGCAAAGAGAAAAGGAGATATACAAAAAAAGGAAATACAGTTACAGTGGACGAGCATGTGTGGAACACGTGTGGTATATAATTTTTTTTCTCTCATGAAATGAGTTTTTATAAACTAACAATCCTACAAGTCTAATAAGAAAACAAATATATTTTTGACAACGGTTAAATGCAAACGTTTTACTGTCACAGTTTATTTCTTCGTGAGCTCAAAGACAGAAATTTACAATCACATCTAAGTCAAATGAGATAAATGAAATTAGACATAACATAGAAATCGAAGTGTATTAGCAATGTACATGTACCTTATTTACCTTTTAAAATGAACATCTTGTCTAGAAAGGCTCCTAATTATTGCGCAATACTCTAGCTCCAGAACTCTTCAAAATGTGTTTGTTCAGCATATAAATTTATCATCCACCCACCTGTGATTACGAGTGTCTGCTGGATATAAGAAAAGTACAGGATGTTGGTGGCCTCAGTAATAGAAACATGCATCTCTTTATAGGATTCGAAAAAAAAACGTATGGCACATGCCCAATAGAGAATTATTCTTGATGTTATGATTATGTTTATGATTATCATTATCATTATCATCATTATCCTCACCATGATTTCTATAATTATAATTATAATTATAATTATAATTATAATTATAATTATAATTATAATTATAATTATAATTATAATTATAATTATAATTATAATTATAATTATATTTATAATTATAATTATAATTATAATTATAATCATAAATACAACTATAACTATCACTATTATTATAGGCCCAGTGAGGAAAGGTGGTAAAGAAATAAACTACAAGCAAAGTAACGAACAATTAAAATAACATATATTAAGAAGAGCAACAACATTAAAATAAATTATTCATAAAAAAAAATTATAAAAAATACGTTTGTCAGACTGTTTGACATAAAGACATTCGCAGTTGCTATTTTGCAGTTTTGAAGCTCCACCAACTTAACTATATGATTAGAAAGATCATTCAACAACTCTGTCACAACTGGAATAAAATTCCAAAAACACTGTGTAGTATTGAGCCTTGCCATGGAGAAGGCATGGTTATTACAATTAACTATATACCTAGTATCACGAACATGATAGTAATGTCCGCTGACTTCTAATTGTATAGTCAGAATTATGAAAAATCTTATGCAACGTGCATGACAAACTAACTGAACGACGGTACCAGAAAATAATACCTAGATTAAGAAAAACAAATTTAATAAGATCCTGTCCAACAAAATGAGACGAGGTTCGGGAGCTGAAGACCAGAGAGAAGAACAATACTCAAAACAAGCAAAATGAGAGAATTAAAACACTTCATAAAATACTAATCACCGAAAATCTTAAAAGACTATCTGATTTTTTTTTTTTTTTTTTTGCAATTGAAGAAAAAACGAATGTTTCTTAAAAGTGAGTTTGCTATCAAGAATCACATAAAATTTTAGAAAGTCATGCAGAGGTAAAAAATGAAAAAAAAAAAAAATTAAATATCAATGCAGAAATCTTAATGTTGAGGAGTATCTGTCCTTGACCTACGTACTGTCATGCTCGAAATTTTTTTAGGGTTCTACTTAATGCCCCATAATTTTCACCATTCACTAGTTTAAGCTAGATTTCTTGTGGGATTTCACATGACCGAAGAGCTAAATTAGTTGGTTTAGGCTCAGAAAAATCAGAGAATGGAAGTGTGAGTTTCGCATTACTCTGCTTACTGTCAAATACATCAGTCAAAAGGGTTGCTTTTTCCCTTGGGCAGTGAGTGACAGAGCTATCTGGAAGAACTGTTATGTCTACACCAAAAAGTGCAGATTTCAGGTAAAAAACCACTCATGTTCTTGGGTGGTACCAGAGGGGTTTTCTTATACAGGTAAATTGTATTCCTTTTCTGGTGTAACCATAAGTTCTTAGTTGAATATATCTAATCAAAGACAAATCAGACATGTATTCCTTCCAAAGATGATAGGCCTCCTGCTTCTCCAAATAAGCACGTCTACAATCATCATTGAACCAGTGTTTTCCTGTCACTTAGTACTTGAGCATATGAGAAAGGATAAACGTATTAATTATGTTGACAAGATTCCCATTCAATAGAGCAGCAAGCTCAATACTATTATACAACTTTGACAGCTTTTCAAAGTAAATTGTGAAAGTTAATCATTCATCGAATTCATGATTCACACACTTTTTTTCATGTAACCACATAAAAAATCATTCTTAACATTTTAATTGTATGCGTGAAGGTATGTTTGTTGGGTTCATTTATGTTTTTTTTTTTTTTTTTTTTTTTTTTCGACAGTCACGCTCTTTATAGTTCGTCGTATAATATCTTTGAATAGCTAAGTTCCCTTTTACGAAGACCCACTCTGTCTTTAACTGCTGAATTTAAATTCAACTAAAGCCCCGAGAGCGAAATAGCTTTGCCAATAATACCCGCATTTATTCAAGACAGAAAACGAATAAACTTAGTTTGGATAGAAGAAAGAATAAGAAATAGATAACCGATACTTACACGTTTCGACATAACACCTTCAAATGATTATTTTCAAGCTATCTATCATGGTGTTACATAGGTACCGTCACGAATAGAGGAATTACACTGACTTCGGCATTATTATAGATACCAAAAAGCATAAAAAGTATAAAGCACCTACAACACAATACTTTATTTCCATAAATTTTTGATTAATGCTGTATTTGTTATGAGGAATCGCTTAGTACAATAGATAAGGCCAACGGATGAGAAGAAAAATACCAATAAGATATTAGATTCTATGAAAATTGTCTAGGTTTGAGTCACTTGTGAAAATATATATAAATTGAAAACAAAATCATCTTTTCTTTCGAAAAACATAATAACTTTTCTCTTTTAATAATTCAGGCAATACCACTCACTTTCCCTTGTTTTTTTTTTTTTTGACACCAAGCTCCAAACAGATTTAATTTACCCGGAAGAAAATAGACCAACAAGATGAATGATACTCATTTGATAGAATTCGATAGAATATTTAGCCTACATGATAAATATGGCTTCAGTCACGAACATTTTGAATGATCAGATACTAAGGCATGTAGAACGTAATATAAAAGTTTCTCGAATACCTAAATTTTGGGGGGCAGTTAAAAATCACTTTTTAAGGTAAGGAAATTCATCACAATACAAATTTGTACAAAATAAAAAAGGTTAAGTTGATCTTAATTACAATTATTGTAAATAAAAAATTACCTGGAAAGTTGTCCAATGTTAAAAACAATCTTCTAAATACGTTTAAAACCCATAATTTGTAGTAAAGTTAATTGTTCCATAAAACTTTAATTATTCGTTATCAAGGCCTTCACTTTCCTTGCATAAACTTATATACCTTTCTTATATTATTTCTAGATCATCTAATACTACTTCTAGTTGCAGTAATAGATTTTAATACTTAATACCAATGCTTATCACAGTTAAAAAATTTAGTAATATTGAGAGCGTATACTGTAAGATAATGTTATTCATCAATAATGGTATTCAACGCCACATCTCAATGCTTGCATATGATTTTTATTCTATTTATGAATGCTATTATAGAATCCGTTTTGAATCTCTGTGATCAAGCTGGATCTACAATCAGAAGAGTAAACGGAAAGCCTATATAACCTTTCCAAGTCTAATGTAATAAAGATTAATTTTCTGAACAAAGTCTACCGTGCTTATTGTTCCATAAACTTTTTTTGTGATTTTACTTATACTTGTCATTAAAAGGTCTGATTAATAACCTCTATTCCAAGACATTACATTCACTCACTCACTCTCACTCTCTACCAAGATTCACAAATTAATGCAACATTTTACATATAAAATGGGGTTACCCTGGGGCCCCATCAAAAGAGTCTATAACAAATTACAAAAACTCCATAATATTTCAATTTTAGGCTAACTTGAAACAGCTTCACACTCCATTCAGTGTTGAAAGTGCACCTCAGTATTCTTGAAGGATATATATATATATATATATATATATATATATATATATATATATATATATATATATATATATATATATATATATATATATATATCAACCAAGTAGTCTTTTAGGTATTCAAAAGCTTGATCTTCAATACCTATGGACCGTAGATCATTTAGTAGTAGTTTGTGCACAACGATATCAAAAGCAGCACTCAGATCTAGTAATATTAAAATACAACTTTAGTTTTCATCCATCATTTCCAGCATATAAATTACAAAAGAACAGATAGCTGTCTCCGTAAATTATAATTTTCTGTAAGCAGACTGGTTGTCTGGCAAAGCTTCTATTAGTTGTTAATTAATCGTGTATTCTAGCATTTTTGAAATAAATGATTGATTTGAAATATGTCTATACGAGCTTAATTCCTGATAATATAAAGCACTTTTCAGAACCGGTGTGACAATAGCCATTTTCTCAGATTTGGGAAACTTATACTCGTCAATACTTGCATTTGCTACAAAAGTTTCTTTCTCCAATTTCTTTAGATATTGGCATTGGATCGATCGCATGGTTTAGTTTCTATGCTCTCTCGATGATATTTTGTTTTATTGTGGAATCTCCTTAATGATGTTGAACATTTGTAAATGGTCTACTTATATTTTCTATTTTACCTCTAAAGAATACTAGAAAATTATTTGCTCGTTCCTGGTAACTGTACCCCTCTGGTAGCATTTTTTTCATTTATTTTTCTCATTGTACTATCTAGGAGAGGATAAAACTTATTTATGTCTGTTGCTACTTTGCGGGTCTTTCTATTGAAATATTAGCCTATTTTCATTGTTCGTAAGTAATTATAATGGGTATAGTGAAGTTTTGTATTCTACCCATGTACTTTCAGTTATTAACCGCTTCCACTTTCTTTGCGTCTCTTTTTCCTCTTTCTCTTTAATGTTCCCCATCAAACCAAGGATATCAGGTCTTAACAATTACAGTATTTTCCATCAGTGGACACATGGTGTCTATTCACATCTGCTCACCCTACTATATTACATTTTCCTGAGGCGGTCAACATAGCGCCAAACAAATATAGGTTATGATGATCGCAGTGAATACTGATGGCATCATTTATTTTCTTTGTAACTTCAATAAATACTAAAGGAAAGAAGGTTTATTTTTTTCTGAAGTTTATTTTCTTCACCACTGCGTAATTCTCTAAAGGTAGTCTAAACGTAGTCGTAATAAGTTAGTTATTTCAGTTGAAACTTTAATTAATTTAATTACCAGAAGATTTTTGTCCTTAACTTTGTCAGCATATGTCCTTTTTTTCCTTAAGTGTTAACCTAATTGATTCCATATTCATCGCTAGATTATTAACTTTCTCTGAGTGAGATCAGCAGTCTGGGTGGAATATGCAGCGTCTGCAGTGAGTTCCACAATTCGCTGTTCCAATTCAGCGATTTTTTCTTCATGTCTGTTTATATAAAGGTGTTTTATTTTCAATTCCTCCTCCATTTTCAATGTAGTTGTCTTGAAAACAATGGCTTCCTCTACACAGTGTGGAAAATTCTATTTCAATTTTGTTACGTCCTCATAACTGATGTATACATCTATAAACACACTTGTTTTGGTAGCATCTGTTACAACCACATCTTATCTACTCTTTTCCATCTCCCCCAAAAAATCCACACGGAGCAACCTCCCATGGTGAACTTTTACTTTTCACTTTAGAATCTCCATAAGATTAACTAATATTCTCAAAAATTTAACAAACGAGGAATACAAGCCGAAACACACAGCTCAGGGCGAGAATTCGACAGAGCAGTGCTGAAACACGTCTTCACTTGGCGACTATTTATTTTACAATATGAACTAACGTATTTTGCATATAAAGGCCTTTATTACATATAGAAATCTAATGAAAATCACATAAATCTTTGTGTTAAATCTGATTAAACATAACTACAGCTTTATCTCTTTTTTAGTTATACCTTTCGTGTAAAGTCAATTAATTCCACAATAGATTACGTGTAACCATTTGCAGTCGATTTAAAATTTATTTGTAATATCTGTTTCCATTATGTATATATTGAAACCCCCAAAATAGCGAATATATAACATTCATTATGATCGTAATAATAGATCTCTCATTACAAAGATAAATCGTTGACACAGTATAATGTAGCTTTCGTAATGATGGTGCTCTAACGAAGGCTATTAATCATGTACGTTTTTGAGTGGGTTAATATTGGTTGAAAAATAATTGGATTTTTAATAGTATTCTTAAAAGCTCACCCAGGATTACAGTCTCAAACAATTTATATATATTTCCAGTATTTTTATTTGTTTTAATTTTTATTTTTTTCGTCGTTAAAGCGATGAGTAGGCCTATACAGATTTTCAAATCACCCAATTTAAAGAAGATATTAATTAACAAACTAAATACACCACAATGATTATTAGTAATAGCATGAGGATTCTTATAAACGACTGGAACTTATATGAATTGGTAAAATAATTTTTCGATAAATTTTGCAACCCTTATTCTAATTATGCTAAAGTTAAGAATATGAGCACGAATAACTGAAGCCTTGTAATCTTACGAATTGAGTCTGTTAATTTTATATAATGAAACTTGCAAATGACGAGGAAAAACCATGAATACAACCAGCCTCATTTCTGGGTTGGAAAAAAAAGTCGAAAACTTCTCTTCATAAAATAATTTAAAATAATCTAATTGGGTTCAATACCGATGAATTGGATTACTTATATGAAATTGGACCAGAAGGCCTGGTACTCTGGCCTAGGTGGCCATTCAACAACAATATGCAATTGGTACTCTGCAGTTGCAATGAATTGAAAAGAGTAGCTGGAACGGAGGTATGGTAGAAGGCCAAAAAGGGGAGCGCAATTATTATTGTAGAAAGAATACTGTAAAGACCTAGTCACAAATAACGCCAACAGTACATCTCTTTGCACTGATAATATTAATGGCTATATTTTTTAGATCTTGATCTAGAATTACGTAATAGGGAGGTGGGTATCATTTATATCTTAATATTCCCTGAGAAAAGGATTGATATGTTTAAGGTAGGCTATGAATAATCCTTGTATCTTTGCATTAGACAAATTTTACAGAGCTAAGTAAGAAATATAAGAGTATTAACTGCAGATACTATTCATGACTTAATTAACAACTGAGGATTTATGTACTTTTGGAGTGTATATTAGGCTGTTAAAACGGATTTTGACATAGGAGAAATCTATTTTTGGGTTACATAGCCATGTCATCATGATGGAAGATGCTCAATGACAGCTTTCTACTTGATATATATCTGCGAGTGATATACCATAGAATTTTACCTTAGAGGTTATCACGGAGTTCTAACCTCCGAAGCTAGTATCCCGAGAGAAATCGTGTATAAATCAGGGACGCGTCAATACCAAGCCATGGTTATCTTTCCTCGAATAGTTAACCTTGTCTCAAGGGATAAGGGATAGGGTAGGATACGTGGGTGAGAGAGTCATTACAACTCCCAATCCCAATGTGCTACAACTAACACGTTTCCAGTTGAACCATTCTAGGAGTAGCCGTCACATGACGTGATGTCCCACACTGAGAATTGGGAGGGGACGGAAAAGTAACGTGTGGGCCATCCGGAAGACACGGCTATCTCATCCAAAACTAGATTTTCCCTATGGCAAAATCCGTTTTTTGGGCTTGAATAATGTCGTCCTGATGGAAGTGTACCGGAGAATTATTTTTCTCAATTGTGGCCAGAGGAGTTTTAACCCTTCAATTAACAGTTGATTGTTTTCCTTATCTTTGCCAGCGTATGTCATTTTCTCTGGCTGTAGGTGCATCTGCATAATCTTATTCTTGCACACAAAAATCAATGATCTAGTATAATTTTTCAAATTTCCCCTTTCCTTCAATAGTTAGAAGAATGCAAGTGTTAAAGTTTCAGAAAAAAATCCGTTATATCATGCCAAAAACTATTGATTCCAAAGGTAGAAAAAGAAAGAAAAGTAATTGCCATACAACTATTAAAATCATGGCACCAATCGTAAGTGCGCTGGCAATAACAGCCAGGGTTAGGATATGAGAGAGAGAGAGAGAGAGAGAGAGAGAGAGAGAGAGAGAGAGATTCCAAAACAGGAGCACCCACAAACAGTTATGATAATTGCTAAATACTTTTTATGTAACAGTAATATTACTTTGTTGTAAACAGAATAGAGTTTCCCAGTGTTGGCAAGACAGCCCATTATTAGATTGTGTGCATGGCCTCTGATGTCAAGTGGGCAAATAAATAAGTTTAGTTATAATGTTACTTTGTACATAATTGTCATAATTTTAGACTCCCATTAACTGTCATATATAACTGACCTGATAAACATTTTGGAGCCCACCAATTAAATTTATTTGATGAATTTACAATTATTAATACACTTTATTACCTTAATACCGATGACAAATCGTGTTCATTATAAAGCTGTTATACAATCATATACAGTATATATTTTATTACGTTTTCAGAGTAAAGACCCATTTAAACATTGTATACTGTACTTTCCTTTCACTTCGTTTTTGGGCAATTATAAAACTTTTCTGCTTTCCATTTTTTTCTCAACTTCTTTCTCTTTATGAAGGATTTGGTATTATTGTACTGTATTGCAGGGTAATGTAACCTAGGGAAAAAACTATTTTTTTTTTCTATAAAAAAATTCCGCTCTCTTCGAAAATGACACTCGTTCCCGTTGCAAATTAATAGTTTCAGATATATATATATATATATAATATATATATATATATATATATATATATATATATATATATATATATATATATATATATATATATATATATATATATATATATATATATATATATTGTGCGGGGGGGGGGGGGGGCGCTCAGGGTCCATGTCGTCCTGATGGAAGTTCCTAGTAGGTAGCTTTGTAGGGTATATTTGACTACAGTGATATTCCCAGAGAATTTTACCTGAAGGTATCCAGAATTCTAACTCCTGGACCGAATATCCCTAAATAATCTCACAGGGATATCGCATAATATCAGAGGACGTATTCTTGACACGTCACATAGCTATCTTCACCCCGAACAGTATTAACGCTTCGAGGGGGTATAGTGACAAGAATCTGAAACGAGAATGAAAAGAGAGCCGCTCATAATGCATCTCTCCTATTCCGTTTCCAGTGTGTATCTGATGAAGGCGGTAGCGCCCTCTTTATTCCTTTTCGTGTAGCTCTACTACTCGGTGTTTTCCCTTGTGTTCTCTCGTTATTTTGGATTTGATTCAACCTTTTGATGACTTCTCCGTCCTCTTCTGCCTCTAGGAAGTTGAGTATTATCTTTAATATGTATAAATGTAAGCTCTTGTTGTTTTGAATTACACCAAAAGTGATTTTAACGTAAACAAGAGCTGTTGCCTACAGGAGGCATCCTGAATGATATCGCTCGCTCTTATGGGTCATTTAGTTAGCTGGAGCGACGTTCCCCGTTTGTTACGCTTTAATAATTTAGCTATTTATCTCCTCTAGGAATGCTTATATTATACCGTCAGTTTTTAGTTCGGTTATTTCGACACGGGTCGAGGTACCGATCTTGCCCTTCGCCAGGCTTCGTAGCTTAGACGTCTAGCACTAGTACTTTCATGAATGATATAAATTTTTCTAAGTGTTATTTTATTGAAGCTATAGGCAAATACTTTATACATGTAAGATATTGTTGAATGTTTTTTCCAAGATTGTATACGAGAGTGTTTCGGTGATTTAGGTAATCGATTCTCATCTTACCTAGTCTAGTATTCTAGGTACAGTAGCATACTTTCGCACATCCCTGATTGTTCTTTTCTCCTCTGGAGGCTAAGTTCAATCCTTCTCTCCCTCTGTAAGCCTTCGGCTTAATCCCAGTGGTTCTCTCTGTATAATAATTCAGGTATAGCTATTCTAGGATATGTTTGTCCTGACCTGATAACCAGATTAACTTGTTTTTTGGGTTAGAGCAGAACATCAGAGTTTCTAGTCTGTGATTTGCTTCTTCCTAGCATAGAGAATGAGTCTCCTTTGCTAGGTTAGGGGCGGACACAGGAAGCTTAGCTTCCCTAGTGCATGTTGGAAGGATTCAGTAAGAGATGATTCCTTCCTCTAGTGGTCTAGCAGACTGTCCTGTGTTGTTTTTCTCGGGCTGGAGAATGAGTTTTCTCGGTTGCCCGGCGAAATAACTTCACCTAACTTTGTTCTGGTTGAGAGGAGGATAGCAAGTATTGCCAGTCTTCCTCCCTATTAGACAACTCTTGGTTAGGATGAGCTTCCCTAACGGCTGAATGTGTCTCCTGCTAGAACGAAGTCTAAAGGACCCTTATCTCTTCCCCACCTTTCTTTCTTTTAATTTCTTTTGGCCGCAGTCCTACATCCGTACCTAGTATAGGTTAGGATGGAGGACAGGCTCAGCTCTCTGCCGGCTGGCACTACGTGTCGGCCGGAAGAGACCCTTTTTTCTTTACAGAGTGAACCCGAGGTATTCTAGAATAGAATTAACCTTAGTTTTAATATCTCGAGAGGTTTCAGCAATTGACTGGACAGGATATACATGTATGGGTCTTTTCTTCTATCTTTTATAGCTTTTCTATATAAGCTAAATGTCTCAATATAAGTGAAAGCCTTCACTTGTTACTCATGGATTTTTCTTCTCTTTACAAGAGGATCATCCGAAGTGCGGGAGTGTGTTCTGTAATGTCCGCAGTAAGAACATCTGTGGACATCAATATTGCAGGAGGCACGCAGCATGCGCAGCCTCCAGAGGTGATCTCCGCTATTGGGACCCTCAGGTTTGTACAGTTTGTTCTTACCTGATTACCGAGGCTTTTGACGACCCTAAGTCAACGGAGTCAAGAGATGCTGCCAGGGAAACGTTACGATCCTGGGTGAGAAGTTTTTAGAAAAACACCTCAGGTCCCTACCTTCCAAAGGAGAAGATAAGGGCCTACCTTTTCCCTAAAGCATCGGGTGATGCAATCATCCCCCAGCCTCAGGTGGAGATACCAACTGCCCAAAATCTGGTAGAATCTGAAGTCTCAGCCGCCCTTCAAGACATCAAATTGGACGATAGGATGTCGGAGGTGTTGGATTCTACTGAGAAGGACCTTCTAGGAGAAGGTCAGGAGGACGAGCTGTTCCAGGCTCCTCAAGTAGAAGAGGAAGAAATCGACGAAGTGTCGGTTACATCGGTTCCGGACCCAGAACCTATTCCGTCTACATCGTCTGCTATCCCAGATGAACTGGGAAGGACTCTTTCTTCCATTGTTGAGATGATCCAACAAATTCAAATGAGGAATGAGGAGAAGGAGGCTGCAATGGAACTTGAGATACGTAGACTTGCAGCATCACGTGGGCCCCAGAAGCGGCTCAGCATGAAGGATCTTCCTTTGTGCTCGGATACCAATCCTTGGAGGTATGCCGAACACATGCCAATGACAACCGGGAAGATCGTGATCTCAGAAAAGTTTGGAGCAATTCCCCTGGAAGAAGTGGAATTTTGGCCCAACAAAGTTTAGGAAGGAGCCAGCCTCAAAGGAGGAGACGGAGCTGAAGGAGGTCATAGTTTTTGACAATAGTAAAGCTCAGACGTTACTAGCGAGCTCAATGAAAGAGAGGGGCATCACTAACTCAAAGGTGCCTGCCTTGAGTAAGAAGCTTCCCTCCTTTGTGGCCTCTCCTACCAGAGCCTTTCCCTTCTTGGAAAAGGGATATAAGGCAGCCTTAAAGGCGGTGGAGGTAGGGAAACCATGCCACTCCTGGAAGGAGTGCAAGTCGTTATCTCTGACCTTGCTCTTGGACCAAGAAGACTGGAAGGACGTACACCTTACCTTCTCAGTCGGGAAGCTGGAAGCTGATATTGCTGAACGCCAGTTCGGTGAGGTACTTCCAAAACTGTCGGAGGTTCTCTTGCGTAGAGAGCAAGAGACAAAGGAAAGACTTGCGGCATCGATGTCGTTGCAAACGACACTAGAAACTATGGCAAGTGACCCCAAGATCAACGACATGTTCATGGTTGTAGCCAAAACCCATCTGGCTACAGTTACGAAGGATCTCTATAGCTTTATTAAAGCTAGGAGAACATGTAGAGAGTTCGTGTTCGCCTCGGCTGCGGTGAGGCACGAACCGCGGAAACTAATCTCCTCTCGTATTTGGGGTAAAGACCTCTTTCCCAATGAAGTGGTTAAAGAGGTAGTGGACAAGGCCGCCACAGAGAATAGGAATCTTCTCAAAGAGTGGGGCTTAGATCTCAAGAGAATGTCTTCTCCGGATAAAGTTCCCCAACCCAAGAGGAAGACAAAAAGGCCTAGGCCATCTTCTCAGCCGGCTAAACCCTACCGACAGCAACAACAACAACTTCCTGTGACCTCAGTGCCTCAGATAGTGGCACAACCTCCAACCACGTACCAGCTGGTACCTCAACAAGTGGCGACAGAGTCGCCAGCTTTTAACCCCGCTTTCGAAAGGCAGACTTCATCCTTTCGTTCGAGAGCTAGAGGAACAGCCAAAGGTTCTTCTACACGCCCTTCAAGAGGAAGTGGATACAGGGGAGAACGCGGTCAAGGAGGCAAGGCCTCAGGTCCACAACAGCAGAAGTAAGATACTTCCAGTAGGAGGGAGACTACAGCTATTTAGGGATCGCTGGACCTTCGATCCCTGGGCCCACAGCCTAATTAAAAATGGACTAGGTTAGAGCTGGAGCAGTCCTCCACCTCAATTTCCTCAATTCTTCCAACACTCATCCCCCGTTCTGGAAGAATATATCCGAGAACTCTTAGACAAAAGAGTAATCCGGAAAGTTAAGTCCATAAAATTCCAAGGAAGACTGTTTTGTGTTCCATAGAAGGACTCAGAAAAACTCAGAGTTATTCTAGACTTTTCGCCACTCAACAAGTTTATATTGAACTACAAGTTCAGAATGCTCACGCTTCAGCACATAAGGACCCTATTGCCCAGAAGGGCATATACTGTCTCTATAGACTTGTCTGACGCTTATTGGCACGTTACAATTAATCGTCACCTCTCCTCCTACCTAGGCTTCAAGTCACATAGAAAACTTTACGCCCTCAGAGCCATGCCTTTCGGGCTAAACAGCCCCAAAGATTTTCACGAAGCTCGCGAACGCAGCCGTCCATCAATTACACCTAAAGGGGATCCAAGTAGTAGCCTACTTGGACAACTGGCAGGTGTGGGCAGCATCCAGGACAGAATGCATGCAAGCTTCTAAGATAGTGATCCAGTTCCTGGAACATCTGGGATTCAAGATCAACATTAAAAAGTCTCGTCTTTCTCCAGCTCAAAAATTTCAGTAATTGGGAATCCACTGGAATTTGGAGTCACATCGGCTTTCCATTCCTAGTAAGAAGAGGAAAGAAATAGCAGGATCTGTCAAGAGACTATTGAATTCCAAGCGGATATCAAGACGCGAACAGGAGAGAGTGCTGGGCTCTCTACAGTTTGCTTCGATAACAGATCCAGTGCTAAGAGCACAGTTTAAGGATGCAAAAGGAGTCCGGAGAAAATACGCATCAAACGCGCGAAGAGATCTTATAAGACCTCTACCGACTCGACTGAGAACGCTTCTCAAGCCATGGTCCAATGTCAAGCAATTGAAGAAATCAATACTTCTTCAACCTCCTCCCCCGTCAGTAACTATCCGCACAGACGCTTCAAAGGAAGGCTGGGGAGGCCACTCTCATCAGATGAGAGTCCAAGGAGCTTGGTCCAATCTTTTCAAGTCATTTCACATAAACTTTCTTGAAGCCATAGCAGTACTTCTGACACTGAAGAAAGTTTCTCCTCGCCACTCGACCCACATAAGACTGGTTCTAGACAGCGAGGTGGTAAGGAGACGACTGAATCGACATGGGTCGAGGTCACCGCAAATCAACCAAGTGATGTTGGCCATATTCCATTTGGCAGAAAGGAAGAAATGGCACCTGTCAGCAGTTCACATTCAAGGGTTCCGCAATGTGACAGCGGACACTCTATCTAGGTTTACACCTATAGAGTTAGAATGGTCCCTTGACGCAGGATCGTTCTCCTTCATCTCAAGTCAAGTCCCAGAGCTACAGATAGACCTCTTTGCGACGAAAGACAACAAGAAAATAGATCGTTACGTGTCCCCTTACGAGGATCTGTTAGCGGAGGCAGTGGACGCTATGTCCCTGGACTGGAACAGATGGTCCAGTCTGTTCCCTCCGCACAACCTCCTTTTGAAGGTCCTCGATAAGCTGAGATCCTTCAAAGGGAAAGCAGCAATAGTGGCCCACAAGTGGTGAAATAGCGTTTGGTTCCCTCTGGTATTGGAACTACGACTAAAATTCGTACCGCTACCGGATCCATCCCTGTTTCAGCGAGTACAGAAGTCGACTGTCTTTGCTCCATCACAAAAAACACGGAACCTACATCTCATGATTTTCTCTCCTTAACGATGAGGAAAAGATTTGGTGTTTAAAAGTCAGTTTAGACTTTTGGAGGAAACCAGAAGACATTATGAGGCTTCAGGGAAGAAATAGCTATCCTTTGTCAAGGCGAAGAAACCCAAAGATATCCCGACAGATTCCTATTTATCATTTTTCATTCACCTTCATGAGCAAAGTTTAGCAGCCAACACAATTCTATTGTTCAAGCCTGCCTTGACAAGTCAGATACCATATGCCTTACAGGTCGACCTTTCTAACGACGTTCTTAATGAACTAGCCCTTCAGCACTTCCAAAGACCCTTTGCTTGGTCATTAGATATGATTCCTCATTGTGTATAAATAATGAACAATGAGGAATGTGCTTAGAAGGTTTTGAATTTAAGTCATATTTCTGTTTGTACTTGCTTTGGGGGCCAGAGTTAGTGAAATAGTGACTCTCTCTAGAGAGGAAGGCCACGTACAGTTCTTGGAGGGAGAACTGAATCTATTTCCAGACCCAACGTTTCTTACCAGGAACAAGCTACCCACCAACAGGTGGGGTCCCTAGAGAATCTGCCCTCTGAAGGAAGATGCATCTCTATGTCCAGTGGAGTGCCTAAAGGTCTATCTTCATAGAACTTCAGACTTTATGGGAGGACAGCTGTTCAGAAGAGAAACCCTGGGTTCAAAGTTATCTATAACTAAGGGCGAAATTCACCCGTGTTATTCGCAGAACGGATTCAGACAGTACACCCGTTAGTCATGATCCGAGGAAAGTTGCCTCTTCCATAAAATTTCCTTAATAATATGGACTTTGAACATCCTTGTTTGCACACCGGCTGGTAGTCATCCAAGGCATTCTTTATGTACTATCCGAAGCAAGTGGAGCAACTTATGAGATCTGTGGTAGCAGCAGGTAGAATTCTTTAACCTTTTGTTTTAAGTCTGCGAGAAACAGTGTAATTAATTTGGGACGATTAATTAATAAGGTGCTCGTGTAGTCACTGTCTGTTACTACACGCTGTGCGATAGGCCACGAAAGTGTCGTTACGAACTGTTCCATTGATGTCGGTAATCTATAGCATAATACGGACACTTGTGCCAAGCGTTTTCTCCCTTAGCTTATATAAACAGTATACAGACTATATCATTATTATTAATAATTCAATTGAAGTGGCAAATCTGTTTCTTAGTAGATGAAACAATATTTTCTGTTGACTGTTTTTCTTTATGCTTTAACGCATATCATCTACCTTTTATAAATTTTTTAAATGTTGATCTGATTTGTACGTTTATTAAATTTTAATAAACTAACCCACACTCATTTTATTAGAAATGTACTGAGCATTAAGATTAAAATATGGATATTTTTATCATGGTATGTCTTTCAAGACTGTTCCCTAATTCAAGCAAAAGTCCACTCACTCTAACCCTTCCTTGGAAGGGTTGACGTTGTACCCTAACGGATTGGTAGCAAAGAGGCAAAATTTGTTCCTATGCGGATACAACCATTATCCAATAGTTTATAAGAGTAGTCACATTGGGGAAGGTGTCACAAATTCATACTGACATTGACGACTCTTATACAAACTTTGCTTTATATTGCATAGGGTGAGACCACTATACAAGCTTGTCATTTTGTCGTCCATAAATTTTTATGTACTCCTCGAGACTTTTTCCAGAGTCTAGTACGACTCATCCCTGTAGGGGGCAGGAAGCACTAACATAGTTCATGCTTAGATGAAATGATGTAGGTCTCTAGGTCGAGACGGACCAGGAAAATACTTTCTTGAGAGTACGGCACTGATTGAGAATCCACAGATACAGTAATGCTCTGGTAAACTTCCATCAGGATGACATGGCCTGAGCCCAAAAAACGGATTTTGAGATAAGCGAAAAATAAATTTTTAGGAGAGGTAGCCATGTCGTCTTGATGGACCCGCCCTTTCTTTTATTGTAAAAGGGCCTGTTGACCCCTCCCTATAGTACAGTATCTGTAACACCTCGTATATCGCTACAAGGAATAAAGAGGGCGCTACCCGCCTTCATCAGATAAACACTGGAAACGGAATAGGAGAGATGCTTTATGAGCCGCTCTCTTTTCATTCTTGTTTCAGATTCTTGTCACTATACCCCCTTGAAGCGTTAATACTGTTCGGGGTGAAGATAGCTATGTGACGTGTCAAGAATACGTCCTCTGATATTATGCGATATCTCTGTGAGATTATTTAGGGATATTCGCCTCAGGAGTTAGAATTCTGGATACCTTAAGGTAAAATTCTCTGGGAATATCACTGTAGTCAAATATACCCTACAAAGCTACCTAATAGGAACTTCCATCAGGACGACATGGCTACCTCACCCAAAAAATAGATTTTTCGCTTAGCTCAAAATCCGTTATCTATATCCTACGATAATGGGGGACCCCCAGTGGGAACTCGGGGTTTTGGGTGGGGAAAACATACTGTGGAAACGGTATGTAATGGTAAAACAAGCCTTTTCTTCTCTATACATTACCTTCTCGTGTATAGTAAAGGGAGGAAAAGACAAAACAGTATAAGAGGATATACTTTGGAGCCGCCGTTGCAAAGGCTATGTCTCATGAAAAAATACAGTAATATTGAGCTGGGCAATGTTAGCGTAACCTGCTAACATTAGCACCGTTTTTAATTTATTTTTTGTCATTCTACTTGTCAGTTGTAGTTGCTCTCGTTCGTTCGTTTGTACATAGCAGGCTTTAACCTTCTGCGCATAATCTCCTCTCCTCTGCGCATAGACTCCACCCCACCAATAGGATTTCTTCTTCTCTAGCCGTCAAATTTAAATATTCGACTTCACCCACTTTATTTAAGTATATGTCTTGAACCAGTACAAATATACCTTTCCTTTTATGTAATACCCTCGTATACATATAACGTTTGACCCCAGTATTACCCGTTTTATTATCCGACATCTTATAAAATCACCTCATTTTATATTCCCATTAAATATTATTTATCATACACTCCATTTTATCTTGCTATATTACTTCTATACATTTTGTTATTACCTTGTCACGCCCACATAAATACTTGCTCTGGACAAGTTTCCCATTCTGGTTCATTCATGTTTACTCCGTTGCTTTTCTGTTAACCAATCACGAACACATACATATGGAAAGTTTGCACAGTGGGGGAGAGGGGTTAATATTTCCCAACACCCACCTTCTAAGAAACCATTTTCCGTGGAAACCTGTGTCCAAGTCAGTTCTTTGTTAGTTCAATTGAGGTCCTTTTGCGTATTTTACGATGGAAGTTTTAGAAACTTGTAACGACTGCAGTAATCCATACCTAAAAGTATTTCGGTGAATTCCAATGCTGATAATTTTCTTAAATCTCGTAATGTAATAGCCCAACGTTTGCAGTGTTCAAGTGCAGTACTAAACTAAGACAAAGAAGTTAAGACGTTACAGACTCACAGTCACAACACCCCGGTGGCCCACAAGTTTCGCCGTCGCGTTCATAAAAGTAAGTAATTAATTTCTTTAATTTTTATGTGTTAGTTTTACTATTTTGTTAGCGTGCGCAGCTCAACATTACCGCTTGCAGTGCATATGAGCTTGATGTTTTATTTTCCTGCGAGCGTAAGCTAGCCAGTGGCAGAATAAGAACCATTATATTTAGCGTTGCTAAAGTTATCGTAAAATTGCATGTTAGAGTAACATTGCTAATGTTAGCTTGCGTAGCTCAACATTACCGCTTGCCAGTACATACAAGCTTGATGTTTTATTTTTCTGTGAGCGTAAGCGAGCCAGTGGCGGAACAAGAATCATTATATATAGCGTTGCTAATGTTATGAACTTCTAGGTTAGGTTAGGTGGGTTTGTTACGTTCTGTACACTTTTGGTTCCTTTTTATATACTGTGTAAATGGTATATGGAAAAATGCTTTAAAATACATATACTGTACTAATATTACCGTAGCATTGCCAACGTTAGCAATGACATCGTAACGTTGGTAATGCTGTGTAACATTGGTAACGTTGCGAATGTTTGCGTTTGCAGTACATACGTGAGTGAAGTGACACGGAATTTGAACAAGTCATTATATTTAAACATTTTACCAGGATATATATAACAAAAGACAATATATTTAAACATTTTAACAGAAAATATTTGTTTTCCTGTAGAAAATAATGTGATTTAACCGGTTTTCACCTTCATTTCATCCGTAATATCAGCAACCAGTTCGGCTACTTAAAGTTAGTCGAATTGGTTGTTTTGTTTGTTTGTGGCTGAAATGAAGGTCAAATTCGGTCAAATTACGTTATATACTCCAGGGATACTTAGATTTTCTGTTCGAAATGAGAATCTGTAATACAGTAAAACTTTACCAGGGATTTATCACTTCGACTGATCGTAGCATTTTCCAGGATTTCTTAAAAATATTTTGGGTATTCAGATCTTTCTTGACATTACAAGTTTAATGATGAAGACCAAAATCTTGGCTTGCCAAGTCCATAACAGTGTGGTATGAAATAATGTAGATATGATATTAAAAAGGGTAAAAAATTCTGTTTGAGTATATGGTTCAGTTTATCGAGAGGGGAGAGGAGGAATTATATGCAGGCGATATTCTCAGGAGTAATTGCGAACCCAAAAACTAAAGGCAGAAAACCTAAAAAGGAGAGAGCAAGAAAGTAAAATTTATTAAGAGATTTGAGATTAATGAGAGAGAGCAAAAGATATTTGTAAGTAAACTGATCTGTTGGGTCGTTTAGACATATTGGCCTTGTTCCAAGAGGACCAAGAATGACTCTTGTTCACAAATCAAAATTTATGTTAAAACTTGATGAAAGCATATATCCAAAGAAGAGCATTTTTCTACGTCCATGATTTAATACTAAATTAATCTTGTTATTACAATATTCTCAAATATTTTAATACATTGCTTTTCATCCATTATTTATTACCGTGACTGAAATGGATTTTTCCTTAAATTGAAATGCATAGATATACGCCAGTAGAAAAATAAAATGATATTCAAGTCAATCATATTTTCATCATATTCCCAAAGAAAAGATTTAAGTAAAAATATTTCAATTTACTTTCATACCATCTACCACAATCTGCCAAAAGTGCATATTGCGAATTTAGAAGACAATAAACAGGCGCTAGACTGATAAAAAGCATCGCACCCCAAAGAAATGATTACTCCTGAGGCTGCCTATTGAAGCAAGAATTTGTGTTAAAATATCTCATTAAATTGACAGAACCTTAAGTCCAAAATGCCTAAGATAATTGCTACATACTGAGTAGCCAACAAATTGTGTTGACTCGAGAATGTTTGCATGACTTTAAATTACTGGAACCAAGATATAGGTCCCAGAATCTGGAGCTTTCAAATATGCGGCTCCAAGACTATACAATTAACTCCCAATAGATACCTGAAGGACTGAAGATATCAGTATACTTCATAATTCTTATATGTCAAATGTAATAAAGAAAAATTCAGAGTGAATAAAGAAGAGTGCAGGATTTATTTTTTTTAGAGGTTAGTGACTTATTCCTAATGGTTTGCGTTATGATATCAATTGATGGATTCTATAACATGCAATTTGTAAGGGACAGGATTTGATTGAATATGCAACTAGATTGATACCTTTTGTATCTGGGACTCTGACCCGAATTGGCTTTATATATATTCGTATCTTCCTTAGATAACAAGACATTAAGTATTGTCCCTTCGAATATACAACGGATAAACAAAAACAACAATATGTATGTATATATATATATATATATATATATATATATATATATATATATATATATATATATATATATATATATATATATACTTATATATATATATATATATATATATATATATACATTATATAGACATGTGTATATATATATATATATATATATATATATATATATATATATATATATATATATATATATATATATATATATGCACGTCTATATAATGTATATATATATATATATATATATATATATATATATATATATATATATATATATATATATATATATATATATATATATAGATACATGCATATATACATATATATATATATATATATATATATATATATATATATATATATATATATATATATATATATATGTATATAAATATACAGGGTAACACAGAAAAACGGTCATTAACAAAAAACAAATTACTTCCAGAATTTTACTTAGACCGACACAAAACTTTAGCTACATTAGGTCAAGACTATGTAGCAGACATATCCAAAGTTTGGAGTCTGTACAACAAAAAATCTTTGTTTCACTGGCTCTCCAAATTGTGCTCCAAATGAGCTTCCCGGCGCTGCAGGCACAATTTGGATCAGGCGGGCAAAGTTCTCGATGACCCTCTCGCATTCCTCCCTTGGGATCACTCTTATTGCTGCTGTGATTGTTGCCTTAAGGTCAGGGATAGTCTGGGGGTTATTTATATATACCCTGTCCTTAAGGTATTCCCATTGATAAAAATCTAGGGGGTTCAGGTCTGGTGGATGCGGCAACCACTCTGGGCTGATCAGTCGGTCAGGGAAACGCTGCTGTAGCCATGCCAATGATTCTTTTGAAGTGTGTGTGTGGGGGGGGGGGGGGGGCACCATCCTGCTGGAACCACTGGAGAACCCTGACGACTCCTCTCCATCGACCAAGTGCTGTCCAGAATGGTCCAATGATGCTATGTTTGGAGATGGCGACCCAGGCAGTGCACTTCACCAAGTGTAATGGCCTTTGCAGACAGTGCTCAGGGGGTGTGCTACCCCAGAAGATATTGTTCTTCGAGTTCACGTACCCTGACAAGAGAAAATGTGTCTCATCCGAAAACCAGACATTGTCAAGCAAGTCTGGCACAGTGTTAATCTTTTCGCAAGACCACTGGCACATGATCAATTGCTTCCTCATGTCATCAGGTGTAAGCTTGTGTTTAATCTGTATCCTGAAAGGATACAGGTGGAGATCTGCATTCAAAATTCTCCGCACGGACTCCCGATTGATTCCAAGCTCCTGACTTCGCCGTTGCACAGACTTGCTTGGGCTGCGGACAACAGAGTCTCTGACTGCAGCTATGTTG
>NC_090733.1:10204888-10214888 GCF_036898095.1 Palaemon carinicauda | reverse complement strand
ACAGTAAACAGAGTAATGAAAAACTTGAACTTCCTTATTCCTCTTTTCCTTAGGATAAACCAACTAGCTTAGTATTTCGATCTCCTGAAATTAAAGCTCTGTTGATGGACCTTGATGCTTATGGAGGTATACATGAAAATGCTTTTTTTCCTTTGATTTTTTTATAAAGACTGCAAATTTCTTAGCTCCAAAGTTATGTGTTATTTTGCGTAAGTTATCAAAAGGAAGGGGTTTTAGCCCTTGTTGGAAAATTGTTAATGTTACTACTCTATGTAAATGCGTTTGTGGTAGCTCATCTAAAGTTTTTGAATCTCTTCTGGCAAATCGTCTTAATAGGTTTGCTGAAGGTAACCATCTATTCTCTTGTTTGCAATTTGGTTTTTGCAAAGGCCTTGGAGCATATGATTCCCTTCTCACAATCTGCAATGCTATACAGAAATCTCTTGATTGTGGTCAGGAAGTTCGTATGATTGGCCTTGATTTTAGTGTTGCCTTTGACTGTGTTAATCATGAGGCCCTTGTTTTTAAACTCAAACAGTTGGGAGTGGGTGGGTCGTTTCTTAGCATTATTATTGATTTTTTGAGTAATAGATCTCAAAGAGTTTTTGTTGATTGGCACCATAGTGAGTATAGAAATGTGATATCTGGTGTTCCACAGGGTAGTGCTCTTGGCCCATTACTTTTCATACTATATACACATGACATGTGGTTTGGCATAGAAAACAAGCTTGTTGCATATGCAGACGATGCTACTCTTTTTGCATCAATTCCATTCCATGAATGTAGATCTGGGTATGCTGAATCCCTTAATAGAGATCTAGCTAAAATTAGTGCATGGTGCAAATTATGGGGTATGAAGTTGATAATATTTCTTTAACTTTGTATGACTTTTAAAATTCTAGATGTGATTCTCGATAGCAAATTTACTTTTGAGAAACACATCAGGTCTGTGTCTTCTTCCATTGCACAAAAAATGGCTCATTAAGAAAGTCTTTCAAGATTTTTGGTGATCAATCTATTCTGACGAAGTGTTTTAATTCTTTCATTCTACCCTATTTTGAGTATTGTTCTCCTGTGTGGTCTTCAGCTGCTGATTTTACTCTTAATTTGTTGGACAGAAACTTACGGTCTTTTAAATTTCTTATTCATGATCTAGATACTAATCTTTAGCACTGTCGTTCAATTAATTCATTATGCATGTTGCATTAGATTTTTCATAACTATGAACATCCTTTACATTCAGATCTTCATGAAAAATTCTATCCTGTTCGTAATACTAGGCAGGCAGTTAATTCTAATAGCCAGGTCTTCTCCATCATGAGGCTCAATACTACACTGTATTATAGAAGTTTTATTCCGGCTGTGACAAGGTTGTGGAATGATCTTCCTCATCGGGTAGTTGATTCAGTAGAACTTCGAAAGTTCATAGCTGCAGCAAATGTTTTATGGTGAACAGACTGACATAAGTCTTATTATAGTTTATATATGACATATCTGTTTTGACGCTGTTACTGTTTTTAGAATGATTTATTGTAAACTTGTTCTCATCAATTATTTATTTCCTAATTTCCTTTCCTCACTGGGCTATTTTTCCCAATTTGAGCCCTTGGGCTTATAGCATCTTGCTTGGCTTGTAATGATATATATATATATATATATATATATATATATATATATATATATATATATATATATATATATATATATATATATATATATATATATATATATATATTCAAATAAGCCATATAAATTTTTGATACATTAATGTCTGGATTCTCTTAACGACATCGGGATTAGAGCCCCAGGCGAAATCACACAAAGACACGAGCTTGTGACAGGCCGGGAATCGAACCCTGGTCGGCAAGCTTGTATGGACAGTGACTAAACCAAGTGGTTTAGTCACCGTCTATACAAGCTTGCCGACCAGGGTTCGATACCCGGCCGGTCAGAAGCTCTTGTCTTTGTGTGATTTCGCCTGGGGCTCTGATCCCGAGGTCGTTAAGAGAATCCAGACATTAACGTATCAAAAATCTATATGGCTTATTTGAATAAGAAAAACACGTCTAAATGTGCAAGATTTATCATATATATATATATATATATATATATATATATATATATATATATATATATATATTTTAATATAAATGGAGATATATACATATCTATTAAGCATGTATATATATATATATATATATATATATATATATATATATATATATATATATATATATATATATATATATATATATATATATATATATATATATATATATTATTTAATATAAATGGAGATATATACTTATATATTAAGCATGTATATTTTTCTTACCTCAAACTTACTTCTTATATTCTGACGTCTATGTTGAATGTTTGCAGTGATATGACAAGGGAGAAACCCACCCCTACAATATAATCTGCGATGAAAAGGAACGTTAAAGCGGTTAATTATACTCCTAAATATTCACATTGTAATACATAACTTTTTCTTTAAATTATGCCTTTTGTTTCTAAATACCAGTGCTTAAAGAGAAGGGGTGAATGGAAGCTAATGATTTTCCATTCAGCGGTTCTTTTACTATAGCCTTTATAATCTGTATCTCTAATAACAGTTTTAGTGTCTGGCGCAATCAACGTTAATAGTCGTTAGTGAGAAGAAATGGTCAATAGTATCATCCGCTCGGTTGGGGTTTTGCTATTACCTTGGCATGACTATAATCTGGAATTTACAAGCCACGTTTCACTGAATATAGGGATATCACAGTAATTCATAATTCTAGTATATATAGTTCAATTATACGATGTAAAATTTATATGTAAATAATAAGCAGAGTATAATAAAATGGACACATACACACGCAAACGCACACACACACACACACACACACACACATATATATATATATATATATATATATATATATATATATATATATATATATATATATACATTTATATATAGAGATATATATATATATATATATATATATATATATATATATATATATATATATATATATATATATAGAGAGAGAGAGAGAGAGAGAGAGAGAGAGAGAGAGAGAGAGAGAGAGAGAGAGAGAGAGAGAGAGAGAGAGAGAGAGAGAGAGAGAGATATATATATATATATATATATATATATATATATATATATATATATATATATATATATATATATACTCTTAAAAAGCTGGTCTATTGTAGAGTAAATACAGCAGATTAATAATGATTTTATTTATATATAATTTGTGCACTGAAGAGATGATAGCCAGCCCCTGAAATGAGCTCCTCTCATGTAGATGTAAGTATTTTATGAATTCATCGTAAGACCTTCGTCGTGAATTTCATTGTATTCTTTATTCAGGTTAGTATATGTAAATTTACGTTACTTCTAAGAACTAACTTTTTATTTCACGTATGTTTGCTACGATGTCTTGCCTAATCTAATTGAGAATCTTGTGGGATTATTGCAAGATATGAAGAAGGGCTTCGGTAATGTTCTTTAAAATTTTATGAAGTATTGCAGAGTGACATGTGGTTTGGAAAAGTCTGTACAACTTGCTTTAAAATTTTAGCAAATGGCCTGGTGATAGGATATTATCTTTTTATTTTTTTATTTCTGGGACAAAGTGTGGGCGGAGCTAGCTGACTGAGTCAGCCATCTGACGCGGAGTAGTGTTCTGGAGAGCGATACTTGGCAACTCTGGTGCCTTGCTCGGGTCCGATGCTTCCAGACCACAGTCCGGGAAGTTTCTTGAAGTGCTGAATTTCATACATAATTGCGAAACCAGGGTTAGAGATATAAATAGATATAACCAGCCATAAAATTGTCATCTCCTGACCTATCTCACTCTCTCTCGCATCCCAGGGGATTTTTCATTTAGTGTTCAGTAAATATAGTTTATCCTCTCCAAAGTGACAATGTGGCCCAAAGCAAATCGTGTGTTGTAAAGATACGTAAGATAAAACGGTGATTTTGAATTCATTGTATCATGCTGAGTTTTGGCATTGTGTAAAGTTTTGTAAATGTCCTGTAGGAAGGTTAGATTTTTTATCGTGATCTGGTTATCTATTTTCAATGAGTATCAAACTTGAATATTGTATTATTCAGATTTAATTTCAAGCTTTTGTATAATTTACATTACATTTTCCTTTTGTCTTAGGCTAAGGTTTATTCAGTTTTATTAGTTCAAGTCAAATTCATATATAATTTTCAGATCATATGATTTTTGTCCTAATCTAAGTTTTGTTCAGACTTGATAATTCAAGTGATTTATTTTGTTATTATGTAAATTCTTTTCAAAGTGCTGTAATTTATATAGAATATGTCTATTTCTGTAAAGAGTGTACTATTCCAATCACCATTGTTTAGAATCAGATTCCGGTCGTATCCTGTTAAGAACCACGGTACGTTTTAAATAATATTTGAGAGAAATTACCCATATTCAGTGTTTCATATATTAGTGTCTGGGAGTTATTTAACTGTCACAGAATTAGAGTATTAATATTTTATAGTGTAACAGTTTTAATGTAAAAGCAAACATGTAAGTTTGGAATTTAAGAGGTTAACTAATATATATATATATATATATATATATATATATATATATATATATATATATATATATATATATATATATATATATATGTGTGTATATATATATATATATATATATATATATATATATAACGGATTTTGAGCGAAGCGAAAAATCTATTTTTGGGTGAGATAGCCATGGCGTCCTGATGGAAGGTTCCTGTTTGGTAGCTTCCTTGGGTATAAGACTACTAAGATATTCCCAGAGAATTTAACCACAGGTTATCACAGAATTCTAACTTCTGGAGCGAGTATCTCAAAGGTTTCCCTTTAAGACATCGTAATACAACAGGGGACACGCATGTCTGGTCGTGCCACATAGCTATCTCCACCCCGAACAGGGTTAACGCTTCGGTGTGTAAGGGCTGAGAATAGCTGGGAGCCGTTCCACAGCTAATCTCACTCGTGGCTACTACTGATACTCGAGACGTAAACAAACGGACGCCATTGCTCTAATGACGTCACGAGCGTCTTTATCCTGGCGCCAGTTGCTGCCCATCACCATGATACAATTGTGTAGGGTGGGAACAAACTGACGAAGTAGTAGGGAGGGTCCATCAGGACGCCATGGCTATCTCACCCAAAAATAGATTTTTCGCTTCGCTCAAAATCCGTTTTTTGGGCTCAAGCCATGGCGTCCTGATGGAAGAGTACCAGAGAATCAATGTATCGTGGTAGATTTTCCCCCAGAGTTAAGTGCCTAGGCATTGACAAAATAGCAAAGTAATCTTAGGTAAGAACCATAGGAACGAAGTATCCTGCCCCCCATTGGTAGGAAGTTCCCATGGGCTATGCCGACGTCAAAGTGGTATTGAAGGGCTATTCATCTTGACAGAAGAGCTTTTAAGAGCTTAGAGATGAAGCAGAATGTTTGATATTTGTATAGGAACATTCTGAGTAGGCCAGTGGTGGTTGGGCACTGTGTGTAGGGTTCATCTCCTGATTATCAGAAGTAAGTATTCGAGTAGGAACCTTACTGAGACAAGGTGAATATAATTTAAGAATAGACATCTTAAATTCTTCATGACCATAAGAAAGGAGGAATAAATAAAACTATGACAGTATGTATTTCATAGTAAGTAGGAGCTGAAAGAGACGCACAAGTAATAAAATAGAAATTTTATTTCACAATGCAGAAAATAAATAATTTACAGCAAAAAGTAAAGTTCATTTACAGTAATAATAATGTACATAGAAATAAAGGCTTGCTCTTGAATCTGAAAGGGAATTTCAGGATTAGTAGGTACTCGTTCTCGAGGAACGCAAGTCTTTAAATAACACATCATGCTCAAGGCATGCGGCACTTGTGTAACACTATGACATTCCACCTGGGATAAGAACAGTTATAAAAGCACTAAGTGTTTTTAGACATCACTATGAATCACTCGAGGGTCAACATAGGCACCCGAAGAGTTAGAGTCCCAAGTAACTCACTGTTCTACGCAGAGTCAGGTGCAGGTTTCATAACACTACCTGCGGCTACCACAAAATGTTTGATTTCGTGCACTTGTTTCGCATAATGTTTAAAGAAAACTCGCGAGGACTTCCAGCCCGTAAAGTTCTTAAGGCTCTCGAAGTCCATGCTCTGAAAGAAGTTCAGAGAAGATGCCACTTTTCTAGGATCATGACCAGCGGGTGTACTGTTCGGATCCGCTCTGCGAATGAAGTAGGTGATTTTCGCTCTTAATTGTTTCAGTGACAGGTCGCTGCCCGATGTTTCTCCTTTGAAGAGTTGGCCTCCACCAAAGTTTGAAGTTCTGCGAAGATAGACCTTGAGACTCTCTACTGGACATAGAGAGACATCCTCCTTCAGGGGGCATATTCTCCAAGGGCCCCATCTTTTGGTGGGTAATTCATTTTTGGCGAGAAACGTCGGATCGGGGGAGAGGGTCACTTCTCCTGAATCAGCAAACAGGATGTGTCCCTCTTCTCTTGATAATGCCACTATTTCGCTGACTCGAGCTCCCGAGGCGAGAGCAAATAAAAATATAACTTTCTGAGTCAGATCCTTGAGGGGGCATGAATCATTGTCCAAGTTGGAGGCGAAATGGAGCACCTTGTCTAGTGACCAGGAGATCGGTTTCGGAGGGGGTGCTGGGCGTAGGCGAGCACATGCTTTCGGCAGTTTGTTAAAGATGTCGTTGGACAGATCAATTTGGAAAGCATATAGAATTGGTCTAGTCAAAGCCGATTTGCAAGTTGAGATCGTATTGGCTGCTAATCCTTGTCCATGAAGGTGAATGAAGAAGGACATACAGAAATCAATGGTGATTTCTTTAGGATTTTTTGCTTTAACAAAGGAGACCCATTTCCTCCAGGATGATTCGTATTGCCGTCTCGTGGATTCGGTCTTGTATTCCTCTAGGAAGTCTAGACTTTTCTTCGAGATCCCAAACCTCTTCTTTGCGGCAAGGGAGAGAAAATCATGAGATGAAGGTCCTTGATTTTCGATGATGAAGCGAAGACAGTCGACTTCTGTACTTGTTGAGAGAGAACTGGGCCCGGGAGAGGGATCAGCTTGGGCTGCAGCTCCAGGACCAGGGGGTACCAGTTGCTCCGGGGCCACTTGGGAGCCACTAGGGCCGCTGTCCCTTTGAAGGTTCTCAGTTTGGAGAGGACTTTCAACAGAAGGTTGGTGGGAGGGAACAGGTATATCTTCGACCATCTGTTCCAGTCCAGTGACATGGCGTCCACCGCTTCTGCTTTGGGGTCCTCGTACGGGGCTACGTACAGAGGAAGTTGATTGTTGTCGCTCGTTGCAAAGAGATCTATCTGAAGTTCTGGGACTTGATTGGAGATGAAGGAGAATGATCTTGCGTCTAGAGACCATTCCGACTCTATCGGGTTTGTCCGAGATAGAGCATCCGCTGTCACGTTGCGGAATCCTTGTAGGTGAACTGCAGACAGGTGCCACTTCTTCTTCTCCGCCAGACGGAAGATTGGGAGAAGCACCTGATTTATCTGGGGCGATCTTGAGCCCTGGCGATTGAGACAACGAACTACCACCGAGTTGTCTAGGGTTAGACGGATGTGGATCGAGGGTGGCGGGGATAACTTCTTCAGAGTAAGAAGGACCGCCATGGCCTCCAAGATGTTTATGTGGAACGTCTTGAATAGTGGAGACCAGGTCCCTTGAGCTTGTTTCAGGTGGGAGTGACCTCCCCAGCCCTCCAGTGAGGCATCCGTGTGGATGTTGAGTGATGGAGGAGGGTGTTGGAGAGGAATGGACCTTTTCAGGGCCATTGCTTCCGACCACGGCTTTAGGAGGCGTCGAAGTCTGTTTGGAAGCCATCTCTTGAGGTCTCTTCGAGCGATGGATGCCGATCGTCTCCAGACTCCCGCGGCATCCTTTAGCTGTGCACGAAGCACTGGGTTTGTCACTGAGGCGAATTGTAGAGAGCCTAGAACTCGTTCCTGCTGTCGTCTTGAAATGCGTTTGGATTTCAGTAGTCGCTTGACAGACCCTGCTATTTCCTTCCTTTTCTTCTGGGGGATGGAAAGGCGGTGTGACTGAAGATTCCAGTGGATTCCCAACCACTGAAACTTCTGAGCCGGAGAGAGGCGAGATTTCTTCTCGTTGATCTTGAATCCCAGGTGTTCTAGGTACTGGGTAACTTTGTCGCAAGACTTTGTACACTCTTCGGGCGAGGGAGCCCAGACTAGCCAGTCGTCGAGGTAGGCCATCACCTGGACGTTTCTTAGGCGGAGCTGTTGTACTATGGCATCCGCCAGCTTTGTGAAGATCCGAGGGGCCACATTGAGGCCGAATGGCATGGCCCTGAAGGCGTAGCTTTTCCTTTGGAGTCGAAATCCTAGGTAGGAGGAAGCGTGATGGTTCATTGGAATGTGCCAATAGGCATCCGCCAGGTCTATAGAGACCGTGTAGGAACCCTGAGGCAGAAGGGTCCTTATTTGTTGAAGCGTCAGCATCTTGAATTTGTTGTTCTCTATGAACTTGTTGAGGGGGGATAAGTCCAGAATGACTCTGAGCTTGTCTGAGTCCTTCTTGGGAACGCAAAACAGTCTCCCTTGGAACCTGGTGGACTTTACCTTCCTTATCACCTTCTTGTTCAAGAGGTCTAGAACATATTCTTCCAGAATGGGGGTTGATGGTTGAAAGAACCGCTGGAAGATTGGGGGTGGTTGCACCCAACTCCAGCCTAGACCGTTCTTGATGATGCTGTGTGCCCAAGGATCGAAGGTCCAACGATCCTGGAATTGGCGGAGTCTTCCTCCCACCGGAAGCACTTCATTGCTTCTGGTGTCCCGAGGACTTGTTGCCTCGGCCGCTAGCTCCCTTTCCTCCTCTACCTCTGGAGGGACGACGAGAGGCGTCTCTGCTTGCACCCCTGGACGAGCCTCTACCTCTGGCATGAAAGGTAGTGGATGACTGCTCAAAGGCAGGGGTGAAGACCGGTGACTGTGACAACACCGGTTGGGGGACCAACTGAAAGGTCTGTTGTGGTTGGGCAACCACTTGGGAGGTAGCGGGTCCCGGAAACTGACGTCGTTGTTGACGTTGCTGGGGTTTCGGCTTCTGAGGTTTCCTCTTAGGCTGAGGTCCATCGTCCTGAGAGGTTTTCCTTTTTCTGGACATGCCCCACTTGTGGAGAAGGTTCCTATTCTCCGTGGCGGCTCTGTCAGTTATTTCCTTGACAAGGTCAGAAGGAAACAGGTGCTTTCCCCAGATGTTGGAGGAAATCAGCCTCCGGGGTTCGTGTTTCACGGTGGCACCGACAAACACGAATTCACGACAGGCTCTACGAGCCTTTATGAAATGGTACAAGTCCTTCATTACCGTGAGTAAGTGGGATTTGGCCAGTACCATGTAGTGATCGGGTACCGCTGTGTCACAGGCCATTACTTCAAGTTGGACTTGATGAGAAAGCGAAGCTGCAAGCCTCTCCTTCGTGTCTTGTTCCCGGCGAAGGAGGTGGTCGTTGAGCTTAGGGAGGTCTTCATTAAACTGACGTCCGGCGACGTCAGGATCGAGCCTACCCACGACGAAAGTATGTTGGACATCTTTCCATTGCCTAGTGTCAGGGGGTGTCACGATGGAGAAGGGTCTGCACTCCTCCAGTGCAGGGCAGGGTTTCCCTTCTTCCGCCGCTTTAAGGCATGCAGCTAAGGCCTTTTCCAGAAATGGAAGAATCGCAGTGTCAGGTGCGACATAGGTAGGATGCTTCTTGCTCAAGGCAGGAAGCTTAGAGCAGGTAAAGCCCCTGCTCTTAAATGCGTTGGCTAGCATAGCTTGGGCCTTTGCGAGATCGAACACTATCTCTTCTTTAGGTTCGGTCTCCTCCTTCGAGGCAGGTTCAGCACGAAGTCGGACGTAACAGTCCGGGTAGGCCTCGAAGCTTGGGAAGAACTCCACATCTTCCAACGGGACCGTGCCGATCT
>NC_090733.1:10197388-10199888 GCF_036898095.1 Palaemon carinicauda | reverse complement strand
CCGTGTTGTTTGGCTTGGGGCAGAGTCTCCCTCGCTGACCTAACACTTACAAAGGGAGCTGAGCTCCCTTAGGTCACTGTCGAAGGTTTCTGTAGTTATGATTCCTTCTTGTGTGATCGACCAGACTAAGTCCTGTTGCTGTTCTCGGGGAGGATAAATCTTCCCTTGGGAGTTGCAACGCCTTCCTTGCTTTGGTGCTCTGGAAGCTGGCAGGTATTATACTACTGCGCTGGCCCTTTCCCTTAGATCTCCCTTAGGCTAAGACAGAGTTCTTGGCTGCGGGTGATCTGTCACTAAAGCAAGGTTGGCAGGACCCTCTTGTCCCTTCCCCCCTCTATCTCCGTAATGGCCTAGCCATTACTGTACTGTACCTTGCCGGCCGGCAGAGCTGGCCGGCAGGGGTATTACTGTACCATATGTCATTCTTCTTCTGGACCAAGTATAGGTTGGGATATGGATTGACTAAGCCCATTGCCGGCCGGCAGAGACGCTGGACGGCAAGGGTCTTATGTTTTCGAGTGCTGACCGGACCTCTCTTGGTCCCTCATCCATGCCTGCCGGCAGAGCCGACGGCATTGGTCAAGGAAGCCTGAATTAAGTTTCTCCCCTTCCTTATATGCACTCTTTCGGTTGCCGGGCTTGGGGGGTTGTGTACACTCTTATCCCGGCATCCATTCTATTTTCTTCTAGTGCTGTACCTGTCCCGGGCAGCCGACCTATGAGGCCGGCAGCCGGGCAGGGGTAGTCTTCTGGTTCTTTTGCTGCCGGCTGGCATCGGTCTTGTACCTTTGCCGGCCGGCTTATGTCAGTCCTTGTCTGCCGGTCACCAAGAGTGTGGCCGGCAGCTGGGTACTACCTTGTGTAGTTGCTGGCCGGCAATCATTGCCGGCCAACACTGGCTGTTGCTGGCCGGCAGCTGCTGCCGCCGGCACAGGCATTTGAACCAGAGGGCTGCCGCCCTATAGCTGTTAAGTAGTATACTTTAAAGCTAATTGTGGTGTGTGCCGGCCGGCAAAGGCAGGCCGGCACACATCCTCCTATACTGTACTAGTATTCTTCTGTATAGCATATACAGTAAGAAGAAAACTATAGTAAAAGTTTAGGTACAGCACTGTATCTTCTAATACTATTGTGTTTTCTTACACAGCCCTTTGCTGTTGCCCTCAGACAGGAAGCAGAGTTCTTCCCCGTCTATTATCCAGGATTTTTAAAATCATTGCCTAGGTGTGAGCTCCACCTGTTTCCTCTGGAAACCTTGCATTGGTTACTCTAGTAGAGATAAACCATTTTTGATTTTATTATCCGGAAGGCTGCAACAATGGGTTGTGAGGGAAACACAAGTGTGTGTCTTTCATTTATGAATTGTTATGCTATACTATGCATATCCAGTGATACATAGTTCACTTGATACTCATGGAAATTTCTTCTCTTTACAGGAGGACCCTCCGAAGTGCGGAAATGTTTTCTGCAATGTCCGCAGCAAGAACCTCTGCGGACATGAGTGTTGTAGGAGACACGCAGCATGCGCTGTCTCCAAGGATGATCTCCAGTATTGGGACCCTCAGGTATGTACTGTATGCACTAACCTGATTACTGAGGCTTTTGATTCCCCTAGAACGGCGGAATCAAGGGATATAGCTAGGGAAAAGCTTCGTACTTGGGTAAGGGGCTTCAAGAAGAACACCTCTGGCCCTTATCTTCCAAGTGAGAAGATGAGGGCGTATCTTTTTCCCCAGGCATCAGCTGAGGCAGTGATTCCCCCAGCCTCAAGAGGAGATCCTTCAAGATCAAGTCCAGGTGGACGAGGAAGTCGCAGATGCGATGCAAGACATCCAGTTGTGTGACAGGATGTCTGACCTGGACGATCGTTTGGAAGAAGACCTCCTGGCAGAAGGTCAGGATCAAGTTCAAACCCCGGATGTCGTAGAGGATGAAGTCGACGAGGGTGTCGGCTACTCCGGTTCAGATGCCGGAGCCTATCCCCTCAACATCGGCTGGCCTCCCAGTAGAACTGGGACAGGCCCTCTCTTCGATTGTTGGAATGATCCAACAAATGCAGAAGGAGAATCAGGAGAAGGCGGCTGCAATGGAACTGCGTATGCAATCCCTGGCAGAATCACATGGGCCCCGGAAAAGGCTCAATGTGAAAGACCTTCCCATATGCTCAGATGCTAACCCATGGAGGTATGCTGAGCACATGCCGATGACGACTGGAAAGATCGTCATTTCGGATAAGCTGGGTTCAGTTCCCCTAGAGGAGGTAGAATTCTGGCCCAGCAAGGCATCATATCCGGACTGCTATGTCCGGCTGAGAAAAGAACCAGCTTCAAGGGAGGAGACAGAGCCGAAGGAGGTCATTGTTATGGACCACGCTAAGGCTCAAGCCCTACTTTCATCCTCGATGAAAGAGAGGGGCTTCTCGAATTCGAAGGTAGCTGCATTGAGCAAGAAGCTCCCTTCGTTTGTGTCCTCTCCTGATAGAGCCTTCCCCTTTTTACAG
>NC_090733.1:10192999-10196888 GCF_036898095.1 Palaemon carinicauda | reverse complement strand
ACAGGATGTCTGATGTGGACGGGTGTCGGGAGGAAGACCTCCTGGCAGAAGCCCAGGATGAAGTTCAAGCCCCAGATGTTGTAGAGGTAGACGTCGACGAGGTGTCGGCTACTCCGGTTCAGATTCCGGAGCCTATTCCCTCTACATCGGCCGGTCTCCCAGTAGAGCTGGGACAGGCCCCTCTCTTCTATTGTTGGAATGATCCAACAAATGCAGAAGGAGAATCAGGAGAAGGCGGGCTGCAATGGAACTGCGAATGCAGTGCCTTGCAGAATCACATGGGCCCCAGAAAAAGCTCAATGTGAAAGACCTTCCCTTGTGCTCAGATGCTAACCCATGGAGGTATGCTGAGCACATGCCGATGACGACTGGAAAGATCGTCATCTCGGATAAGCTGGGCTCAGTTCCCCTGGAGGAGGTGGAATTCTGGCCCAGCAAGGCATCATATCCGGACTGTTATGTCCGGCTGAGGAAGGAACCAGCTTCAAAGGAGGAGACAGAGCCGAAGGAGGTCATAGTGATGGACCATGCTAAGGCTCAAGCTCTACTTTCATCCTCGATGAAAGAGAGGGGATTCTCTAACTCAAAGGTAGCCGCATTGAATAGGAAGCTCCCTTCCTTTGTGTCCTCGCCTACTAGAGCCTTCCCCTTTTTTACAGAAAGGGTTTCTGGCTGTACTAAAAGCAGTCGAGGCCGGCAAGTCTTACCCCTCCCTAGAGGAGTGTAAACCCTTGTCGCTGACCCTGCCTATGGACCACAAAGACTGGAAGGACGTCCATCTTACGTTCTCAGTTGGAAAGTTGGAGGCTGATATTGCCGGACGTCAGTTCGGCAAGGACCTCCCTAAGCTGTCTGACTTTCTTTTGCGAAGAGAGTTCGATACAAAAGAAAGACTGACTGCCTCAATGTCTCTTCAGACTACTCTCGAGACGATGGCAAGTGACCCCAAGGTCCATGAAATGTTCATGGTAGTGGCCAAGTCTCATCTGGCCACAGTGACGAAGGACCTTTATGGCTTCGTCAAGGCAAGGAGAGCTTGTAGGGAGTTCGTGTTTACCTCGGCTACGGTGAGGC
Organism: Palaemon carinicauda; assembly: GCF_036898095.1. Lineage (NCBI taxonomy): Eukaryota > Metazoa > Arthropoda > Malacostraca > Decapoda > Palaemonidae > Palaemon > Palaemon carinicauda. Next base: position 10,195,814 of record NC_090733.1, on the reverse strand, counting down.
ACGAGCCAAAGAAACTAATCTCCTCCAACATTTGGGGAAAAGACCTTTTCCCTACCGACTTGGTCAAAGAAGTTGTTGATAAGGCCGCCTTGGAGAATAGAAACCTTCTCCAGAAGTGGGGCCTGGCTATCAAAAGAAAGTCTTCCCCGGATGAGGGTCCTCAACCAAAGAGGAAGACTATGAGGACTAGGCTACCGTCTCGGCCAGCCAAGCGTCTTAGACAGCAACAGCAACTGCAATTGCCATTGCCCCCAGTGCCCCAGATCGTGGCACAAACCCCGACCACTTTTCAGTGGGTACCCCAGGCCGTGTCGACACAGTCCACGGCATTAACCCCAGCGTTCGAAGGGCAGTCTACTTCCTTTCGAGCAAAGCCTAGAGGAGCAGCCAGAGGCTCATCTAGACGCCCCTCAAGGGGAAGGGGATTCAGGGGTGGTCGTGGTCAGGAAGGCAAGACCTCAGGACGGCAGTCCAAGTGAGGTGATACCGGTAGGAGGGAGACTGATGAAATTTCGGGATCGGTGGACCTTTGATCCCTGGGCCCACAGCCTACTCAAGAATGGACTGGGCGGGAGCTGGTACAGCACTCCACCCCCGTGCCTTCGGTTTTTCCAACACTCCACCCCCGTTATGGAGAAGTACGTTCAAGATCTGTTGGAGAAAAAAGGTGATCCGAAGGGTGAAGCCCATCAATTTCTAAGGGAGGCTGTTTTGTGTTCCCAAGAAAGACTCGGAAAAGCTCAGAGTCATTCTGGACTTGTCGCCACTCAACAAGTTCATAGTGAATTGCAAATTCAAAATGCTAACACTGCAACACATAAGGACCTTACTGCCCAAGAGGGCATATTCCGTCTCTATAGACTTGTCAGACGCCTATTGGCACATTCCAATTAGCCATCGACTCTCCCCCTACCTAGGGTTCAGGCTACAACGAAGACTATACGCCTTCGGAGCCATGCCATTCGGGCTAAACATAGCCCCAAGGATTTTTACGAAGCTTGCGAGCGTAGCTCTCAAACAATTACGCCTAAAGGGAATTCAGGTAGTAGCCTACCTGGACGACTGGTTGGTGTGGGCAGCATCCGAGACAGAATGCTTGCAAGCTTCCAGTCAAGTGATCCAGTTCCTAGAGTACCTAGGCTTCAAGATCAACAGAAAAAGTCTCGACTTTCTCCATCTCAAAAGTTCCAGTGGCTGGGAATCCACTGGGACGTTTTGTCACACCGTTTCTCTATCCCGGCGAAGAAAAGGAAGGAGATAGCGGGTTCTGTCAAGAGACTTCTAGATTTCGAAAGGATATCAAGACGCGAGCAGGAGAGGGTACTGCGCTCTCTCCAGTTTGCTTCGGTGACAGACCCAGTGCTAAGAGCACAGCTAAAGGATGCAATCGGAGTTTGGAGAAGTTATGCATCAAACGCGCGAAGAGATCTGAGAAGACCAGCCGCTTCGGCTAAGTACTCTTCTCAGGCCTTGGTCCCAAGCCAGACATCTAAAGAAGTCGGTTCTTCTTCAGCCACCTCCCCCGTCGGTGACGATTCACTCAGACGCCTCAAAGGAGGGATGGGGAGGTCACTCTCATCGGAAAAAAAAAGTCCAGGGGACTTGGTCCAAGCTATTCAAGACCTTTCACATAAAACTTTCTAGAAGCTAGGGCAGTGCTCCTTACCTTAAAGAAAGTCTCCCCGCGTCACTCGATCCACATAAGGTTGGTGTTAGACAGCGAGGTAGTTGTGAGATACTTGAATCGACAAGGATCGAGGTCACCACCTCTCAACCAGTTGATGTTGGCCATCTTCCGATTGGCGGGAAAAGAAGAAGTGGTACCTGTCGGCAGTTCACCTTCAAGGAGTCCGCAATGTGACAGCGGACGCTCTATCCAGGTTCACACCGATAGAGTCGGAATGGTCCTTAGACGCAGGATCATTCTCCTTCATTCTGAATCAGTCCCAGAACTGCAGATAGACCTCTTTGCGACGAAAGACAACAAGAAGTTGCCCCTGTACGTGCCCCGTACGAGGACCCCTTAGCGGAAGCAGTGGACGCGATGTCCCTCGACTGGAACAGATGGTCCAAGATTTATCTGTTCCCTCCTCACAACCTTCTGTTGAGGGTCCTCAACAAACTGAGATCCTTCAAGGGGTAGCGGCAATAGTGGCCCACAAGTGGCCGAACAGCGTGTGGTTCCTCCTGGCATTGGAACTGTAGCTGAAGTTTGTATCACTACCAGATCCAGTTCTGACCCAGCGAGTCCAGAAGTCAACTGTCTGCGCTTCATTACAAAAAACCCGGACCCTGCAGCTCATGATTTCTCTCCCTAGCGGTGAGAAAGCGTTTCAGGATTTCGAAAGCCAGCATAGACTTCCTTGAGGAATATAAGTGCAAATCTACTAGAAGGCAATATGAGTCATCTTGGAGAAAATGGGTGGCCTTTTGTCAAGGCGAAGAATCCGCAGGAGATCTTAACAGACTTCTGCTTATCTTTCTTCTCCACCTCCATGGTCAAGGATTGGCAGCTAACACGATTTCAGCGTGTAAGTCTGCTTTGACAAGACCCATTCTATATGCCTTCCAGGTCGACCTAGGTAACGAGATCTTTAATAAAGTCCCGAAAGCCTGTGCTAGGCTCAGACCTTCAGCACCTCCAAAGCCCATTTCATGGTCTTTAGACAAGTTCTTCATTTCACTTCTCTGTTGAGCAATGAAGAGTGTGCGTTAAAGGATTTGACACAAAAAGTTATTTTCCTATTTTGCACTCGCGTCCGGGGCCAGGGGTTAGTGAGATTGTAGCCTCTCGAGAGAGGCAGGTCGTGTTCAG
>NC_090733.1:10185499-10187999 GCF_036898095.1 Palaemon carinicauda | reverse complement strand
CTCTGCTATTCATGACCTGAGTTATGTTTTAGCTTTGTGTTTCTCGCTTAGAATATCATTGAAAAGATATTAGTTAGCCTTATGGAGGAACCTAAGTGACAAGGAACAGTACACCATGTCTGCTCCTAACTATATCTGCTTCAAATGCAATGAAATGGATGCCGAATGGAAAAAAAATGGATAGTATGTGAATGTAAAAGACTCTACCATAAGAGGTGCGTGCATATAGTGACAGCCATCAGTGAGATTGACAGAAATAACGTAGATTGGTTATGTCCTCACTGTGTATGTGATGCCAGACAAAACAACTTAGTAATATAAAAATTAAAGGAAGATGTAAACATGAGTAATCAGGCCCTTAACGAACAAGATGCGAGAATAGATGACTTGGAAAACAAACTTGCATACCTTGGCGCAAACACAGCAAATTCCACCCAGATCACCAACCCCACTGAGAAAGTTAACATTCTTGCCATGAATATGGAATCAATTTAAGAAACACTTCAAACATTGATAGACCCAAAACTGGAGAAACCAACATTTGCTGACAAAGTTAAGGAAAAAAATCTGTTGATAATCAAATCATCAATATAACAACTAAAATTGCTGAAAGAAAACGTGAGGTTGGACAAGCACTTAAAGACTTTCATATACTTAACACGAGGTCAACTTCGAATGGAAATATTGTTGTAAACTTTGCTAACAATATGATCAGAGAGGAGGCGGCAAACAAAATTCCGACTGGTGGTGTACACTGAAACGAGAAAAACGGAAAAATAAAACACAAGATAATGATATGCAATGTATACAATGATGAAGATGATGTAGTAAATGCTTTGATTCAAATAAAAAGCTGCCTGGATCATATCCAAAATATAGAAGATAAGATAAGTGTAGTCCTGAATAAAAATGCCTCGGGTGGGGGGACCACCCACCATATGCTGAAATGTGATCCAGAAGTTCGGACGGCTATTCATGATAATGGGGACAAAGTTTCGTTACGATGGGGTATCAGTTACAAACGTGATAGGTACCACATGATCACCTGCTACCACTTTCAGAGGTATGGACATTTTGAAAAAGATTGCAAGTCTAAGAATAAAGATAAAGTCTGCGGGATATGTTCAGGGAGACACTCCACCAGGAAGTGTAATTTGGGAGTGTCAAAGTGTATAAACTGCACAAAGTTAAACAGACCAAGTGACCATACAGTAAATTCTAGAGACTGCAATGTTTTTGACTTGGAATTGAAAAGACTAGCGGAAGATATTGATCATGATTACTAGGGATGTTATAAACTGTAGCTATGTAAATATACAATCTGCAGGTAATAAGACTATTCAAATTCGAGAATTGATAAACGAGAAATATTTAGATATACTAGCATTATCTGAAATATGGCTAAATAACTTGGACAAGGGAAAGATCACTGAAATGACGCCCCCTACACATGCCTTCTTTCACATACCGAGAGAAGGTAGGTCTGGTAGGGGTGTCAGACTTTATTTATAAAAGTTACTCAAATCTCAAAACGTTGAAAAGAATTAGTGTAACAAGCTTTGAATATATAGAAATAGAATTTATGCCAAAAAAATAGAAGAATATACTTTATAACAATCTACAAGCCTCCCAGAACAAACACTTGTATCTTTTTTGAAGAATTCGGTGCTCTTACTGAGATGATGATCATGGAGAAAAACGAATGAGTTATCTGTGGAGACTTCAATTTTTGGATGGATGACGCATCCAGTCATAACGCTTTGGCATTTAGTGAGTTACTAGAATCATATCGACTATTGAATAATATCGACTACACAACTACTTTAACTGGGCATACGCTAGACTTAGTTATAAGTGGTGACATGAATAATATTGTATCTGATATAAAAGTCGAAGAGAAATGTATTATCTCCCCAGTACACAAACTTATTATGTTTAGTCTACCTCTACAGAATCATGCATTAGTAAAAAAAATAAACTTCAGACATAAATCAAATTTTTCTCCTACCGAATTTATTGAAGAAGATACAATGAAAATAAATGATGCTATCAACATTCCTTATGATCATGATGACCAACGTCTGTTAGGAGCTAAGTGTGCTAACTGCCTTATGACCACTTATAATAAAGTGAGTAAAAGTAAATATGATAACATGTGCCCACCGATGGAAAAGACTATAACCGTAAAAGACCAATCTCCTTGGTTTAATGGAGAGAGTTTGGTAAAAAAGAGGGAAAAAAGACGTAAAGAAAGAAAGTGGAATAGGTTAAAAACGGAAAGTACTTGGGTAGAAGAAAAAACTGCTGCGTTTCAATATATCTACCTACTAAGAAGGAAAAAAAGTGAATACTATAAGAGACAGATCCTCGAATCAGCAACAGACATAAATAAGTTACATCGTCTCCTGAATAGTTTAATGGGAAATGTAAAAGATAAGAAGCTATCTGATGGATACAGTGACCAGGAACTAGCAAATAATTTTTAGTATTCTTTAAAAAC
>NC_090733.1:10170499-10175499 GCF_036898095.1 Palaemon carinicauda | reverse complement strand
GATGATTATTTAACAATTGACCATAGAAAACCAGAGTCTTTTTATGAATAAGAATCTCACGCATTCGTTTTTTCTCGATAAGATTAGATTGATCTAAAACTTTTTGACCATTGGGTATCAATTTTCTCCTAACGAACTGACAAGATAATTCCTTTTTTTTTCTTTATATAGATGATCAAATTATGAGGATTTCTTAATTTTTTCAAAGAAAGTTGTGAAAAGAGGAACATTTTTTATTATGTTTTCAGGATATTCTTATCAGTTTTACAACCACTATGTGTTATATTTTTATTTCTGTTGGTTGTAGTAACCTCTTGGATGTATGAATATATAATATTTATTTATGTATTGAAAAATCGTAAGAGCTATGAAGTTAAAGTTAAAGAAGTTGGATTGCAGGATGGAAGAAGTGATATATATATATATATATATATATATATATATATATATATATATATATATATATATATATATATATATATATATATATATATACATATATATATATATATATATATATATATATATATATATATATATATATATATATATATATATACACTTCATCGTCAGTTTTACTAGTCCTTAAACTCACATCTGTTTATAGTTTTTCTATGCTACTCTATACTCACAAATTTTCACAGCTCCTAAATCCATCGTCTTTTCTTCCTTCACCTACTTAGTCTTAAGGGCAATGTCCTGTCAGCTAGGTCACTGTCACTATCCCTTTTCTCCGCCATTCATATTTTTTATCAGTACACCTCTTTTGTCATGTTTCAATTTTCATTACTCTGTGTGGGAGTGCCATTAGGTAATGATAACTGAGAGACAAGGTGAATGCAGGTAACTTTATTCAATGGATCATGAGTTTACATACAAGCCGTTCTAAGCGAGAACGTCTCAAAAATTCAAAAAAGATAATTCATGAAGAGGCATATTGTTATCAATGCAAGGGAGAGCGATATAAACAAAGAGCAGAAATACCGTTGCAGTGTACAAATGTGTGTGAAACACGTGCGGTACATGGTTGCCCCTAAAAAAGACACATGTGAAATAGGGTGCCCTCATCTGGAGAGGCACACAAGGCGGGTCATCTTGCAGGATATACGCAGGTTTAAGGCAATCAATGAAAACCCAGTCTTTTTTTGCCACAAATGTTAAGTAAGAACGCCTTTGTTGTTCGATGAATCACGAGGAAAGGGATCATGTAAGCTGTGTTAATGGGGGTTTGCCGGAAAGCGTGTTATGACTTGTGCAAATCTGTCAGTGTAAGTGTTGCTTTGCAGGGGGCTTGTAGTTCTGGCATGGCATAGCCAATGGAAATTTTCAAAGGATAATGTCGATAGAAAAAAATTCAGCACGGATGATCAACTGGTTGGCATACACCTTTTCAGCTGCCAAAAAATCTAAGGTGTCCTTAGGAGTGGTCGTTAGTCACAAGAATACCTAGAGAAGCTGCATTAGTGACTCAGAGGGTAGGATAAAATTGTTCAACCATTCCTTTGGCTGTAAGGTTGTAGGCGGTTCTCTGATGTAGTGTGATGACCAGGAGATTTGCTAGTGGTGTCCACAATTGAGAGGTGAAAGTGATACCCCTATCAGAAGTAATATATACGGGGATATCAAAGCTCACTATCCACAACGAGAGCAAATTAGATGTATAAGAAGCAAACATTGCAGTTTGTATGGGGATGGTTTCAGACAGACAAGTGAAACGGTCAATGTCTGTAAAAAGGTAACAATATTTTTGTGATGCGGGTAGGGGACGTACTGTGGTAGGGGAAAAGTAAGAGCAGGAGTAGTAGATAAGGCTTTTTTTGCGTTGCAGAAGGCCGTTTCTTGAAAGTGACCCATCTTTAGGTCTTTTTGTTCATCATTGAGGGACGTACAGAGGGGGGCAAGGGTGGCGGAGATGGCTAGCAGAAAACTGTAAGAATAGTTTTTCATGCCTAAGAATTTTTGCAGTACTTTGATGGTCGAGGGCATGGGAAAGTTCTGAAATGCTGCTACCTTCTCCGGTAAGGGGTGGACTCCTCCAGGAGTTATGCAGTGCCCTAAGAACCCTATTTCTTTGGTGCTAAAGGTACACTTGTCGCACCAGACTACAAGGCCATTCTGTTGTAAGCGGTCGAGAACGATGCATACTTCACAGAGATGTTCCTCTTTGAAGGAAGAGAGCACAAGTATGTCGTCCACATAACATACAGAGAAGAGGAGGTACCCTAAGATGCAATCTATGAGGCATTGAAAAGTGGCCCCAGCATTACAAAGAGCAAAACTGGATTAACTGAAGGTATGAGTACCGTAAGGGTTGGTTTTAGCGGTCATGTGTATTCCTTCTGGGTTCATGGGCACCTCATAATACCCTTTTAGGAGGTTCAGTGTGGAGAAAACATTTGCTTTCTGAAAGTAGAAGGTCATTTTGGCGATGTTTGGGATGGGGTAGAGATCCATTTGTGTCAGTATGATTAGACACCTATAACACTCACAAAGGTGTAGGGAGCCATCGTTCATGACTATGTACAAGGGTGATGACAATGGGCTTGAATCCTTTTAGCAAACCTCCATTTCTTCCATTTCGTCAAACGTTTGTTTAATAGTTGCCAAATGATCTGGAGCCACTGTGAGCCACTATGAGCCACTTTGTCTTGAAATAGGGATAAATACCGTGCTGTGAGGAAACCCTGAGCGTTTGGTGAAGTTCAGGACGGAAGACTGCAGGGTACGACTTGAGGAGCTGCAACTGTGGGTGCACTAATGTGGAGAGTGAGGTCAGAGGAGGCTGGTTGGAGAGGTATCGACGAGTAAAAGTCTGCATTGACTAGCTGTCGGTGAGCGACATCAATCAGGAGGAGGTAAAGTGAGATCAAATTTGTACCGATGATTGGCGTTGTAACGTCACCAATGGAAAAAAAAAAATTGTGACACCGAGGGAGGACGTGTTATTGCGGTGGTCATTGAATTCTTGCCCTAAGCTGTGTTTCAGCTTATACTCTCGTTTGTGAAAGCTTTAAAAATATTAGTTAATCTTATGTAGGGACTGAAATGAATATTAAAAGTACACCATGGCCAGTTGGCCCCTATATGGATTTTTTAGGGGAAAGAGAAAAAAGTTGATAAGATATGGCTCTACAGATACTACCACAAAAAGTATGTGTTTATAGGGCAGATATCAGTGATGCGGACATAACAAACTTGAAATGGATTTGTCCACTCTTTGTAATTATATTGAAAGTGGAGGAGGAATCGAAAATGGAAGACCTATCTATTAACGGACACGAAGAGAAAATCGCTGAATTGGAATGCCAAATTATGAAACTCAGTGAGGGTGCAACAAATTCCATCCAAACAACTGGTCTCACCGAGAAAGTTGATAATTTATTAATGATTATGGAATCAATTAAGATAAAACTTTAAACATTGATGGACCCAAAACAAGAGAAAATGACATATGCTGAGAAAATTAAGGAAAAATCTACTAGTAAGTAATTCGACTAAAGCATCAACTAAAATGACATTGAAATGAGGTTCTACATGCACTTAAAGCAATTCCAATTCTTAATACGAGGTCAACTTCAAATGGAAATATTATTGTAAACTTTGCAGATGAAAAGATCAGAGAGGAAGCAGTAAACTAGATTCAAATTATGGTTGTATAGACCCAGACGACGAAAATGGAAAAACTAAAACCTAAAATAATGATATTCAATGTACAAAGAAATTGTTGCCTGGGCCATCTAAAACATAGAAGAGAAGATAAGTTTGGTATTCAAGAATGTGTTGTAGGTAGGACTACCCACTACTTGTTGAAATATGATTCTGAAGTTTGGAAGGCTTGTATTCTATAAAACTGTTAACCCAGATTTAGTCGTTCATGACATTTATACAAACCAATTAAGACTTAATGAAATAAAACATGTATCACGGAAAAGAATGCGGTAAGTGCTCATTCATTGGCAGTTGCAACAGGTCGGTGGAACTAAAGAGGTAGAGGCCGTCTGCCAATGGATGCGAGGTTGTGTTCATGCAGTGGAGTCCAGACGGAGACTCATGTCTTTGAAAATTGTCCACTGTCGTTACAGATCAGGCAGACGTATAACATTATCACAGCTTTAGACTTGCTAGTAACCAGAACTGATTATGATGTGGTATGTAAAATTGTACATGAGCTTCTTTCTTTTTATTGAAAGTAACATTATTGTTATGTGTAAAATTGTAATTGCAGGAACTTGTTGATGGCGTATAGTTAAATTGTTTTTTTTTTTTAGTTTTAGTACAACGTATGTGTAATAGTAATTCATTTTGTTTGTATAAGAATGTGTACAAAATCTATTGTATTTAATTTTGTAATTTGGACCAAATATTCTTTTGTAAAAATCAGATTTTTTTGCATTGTGGTCTATAAAAATATCTATCTATCTATCTATCTTTCCTGAAGATTGGCCTTGGCAGAAGAGAATGGTAAACACCAGTGTCTACCAAAGAATGCTAACCCGTACCTAAAACATGTAAAAAGAAAAGATTAGAGCACTGTGTATTCAGAAACCTAATGTGCCTGCTTTTGTAACGTATCCAGATGCGTTTGCAGATAATTGAATAAAGTTTTTATTATGAAAAGTATTAACGCAGATTTAGCCTGAAGAGTAAATAATAGAAGAGTAATTTTATATACGACTTAAATATAGGATATGAAATTCCTTATTAATATGTACTGTACACAGTTTATTTTACCTCCTAATGATCATATAAATTGATCTCACTTTAAAGGGTAAAAAAACTCATTTAGAGTCGAGTAAGATAAACAGTTTACGTTGTTTATGAATATTATTAGAGTACCTTAATCATTTTTTGTTTGTATCTCTGCTGGCCAAACACTTCCATTTAAAGCTCTGCTCCTATGATCAAACATTCCATTTCAAGCTAATAATATGGTAAAATATATCCAAAGTGATCACAGAATATCCATTTTTTTATCCATTTTCCAATTGATTAGACTTTGA
>NC_090733.1:10150499-10160499 GCF_036898095.1 Palaemon carinicauda | reverse complement strand
CTTCAAATTCCATACAGTTTAGTTTCACTCATATACTAGAGTAAGAAATTATGTGCATAATCTTTGTGTGTATAATTCAACAGAACGAATGTTATAATTGGTTACTGTTGGATTGAGGTGGACGCTAGTAGGGGTAGCAATGAGATCGGGACTTGCTCCTATGACTGGCTCTGTCAATTTCCTCCAAATGTACATAGGGTATCGCGATTTTCTGACACATGCAGTGATCAAAACAGGAATGAGAACATTGCAGCTATGCTCTCGTATGCTGTACATAACAGTAAAATAAAAACAATCACCCCTAACTTCTTGGAGAGTAGTCTCACTTACATGTAATGTGATTCAATGCATGCTTTAATAGAAAAAAAAGTGCGCATGTTTACAATATTTTAGACTTGGCATCCCTATTTCGTCGGGTCAGTCATTGAAATCCCTACTACATAAAATATCTTCACTATCTGGATTTTCACAATTTCAAGGAGCTTGCTTAAACTCTGGTTAAAAACAAATGCGTTGATGAGGACGGTAGTTTTATCAACTGGCTTCTAGTTGAAGTTTTCAAATTTGAGAAAGATCACCCGGGACTAATTATGTATTGCTTCCATTATCCTGACTGATTCTTGAAGCCTCGTGTCTCGGGATTTGGTCGCCACCAAAGCAAATAAGCCTCTCTCGTGCATAATATGGAAAAATCTCTATTAGCGTGGCCAGGAGGGATCTGATCAACCTCTGCAAGAAGTTTGTTATTCAAGAATGAAACCGTCCCGACATCAAAAGATGTGAAGGACCAAGTTCCAGAGCACTCAGTTGAAGACTCGGGAAATGACTATGAATAATGAATATTTATTGTTTTAAAACTGTTTTTGAACATTATTGATATTTCCCTCCTTATTGTACTGAATAAAAGCCTTCTAATCTTTAAAACTATCTAAATGCATCCTAGTAAATTGTAGCAGTATCATATCCAGTCAGAACTTTTTAAGTCCATTGATACAATTTTTTTGGCAACCGCCATTAACTGCAATAAATCATTACCTGTCAGTCTTAAAAGTATTTATAGCCTCAACATATACAGCAAATATCTTTAATGCTGCTCAATTTTTATTGTTGAATTAGGGCATTTTTTTTATTCTGTCTAACTTCATATCCAAATAAATTGTAGTAGAATCTTATCTTGGCAAAACTGGTTACATCCAATTACGCAATTATGCAATACTATTCACTGCAAAGAATGTTTATTGCTTTATCTTATATACATTTATATCACATACATATAAAGCAAATAATTTTGATGGCCTTCCAGTTTTGTTACTTTGTTTATGACTATGCAAAGTCTTTAGAAGTGATTTACTCAAAACCTCTTTTTAGGACATAACCATTTCTGGTTTTGAGCCCTCGGTATGCAATGCGAAGAGTTTAAAAACGTTACCTCAGTCAAAATAACTTCAATAATTATCTTTGGCTTCTTTATTCCCATGTAAAATTAGTATTATACTATAAGATGTGTGTGTACTTTGTTATGCCACATTGAAGGTGGAAAGGGAAAACAACATTTAGAACCACTGGCAGCAGAGCCATTAACCAGTTATGACAGATTAAGTGGTACAGATGTTCACTTACACCAACATAGTAGGACACACTATCATCAGACTAATGTGTTATGGTATGATTTTTTTTTCTAAAAGTGTCTGAGTCTGACCAAACCATTATTATATCTGCATCTCAGCATAAGAGTCATGAACAGAGAGGGGAGAAAGGGAATTGTAAATGCCATTGTTTAAGAGGACAGGGGATGATGGAGATTCTCTCTCTGGTGGAAATTGACAGGGGGCTATTAATGGTAATTTTAGGGATTTTTTATGATATGTTGTAAGGGCGGTTACCAGGATTTTAGGGAAACTCCTAGAAATACCCCGCAAAGATTCAACCTGCACAAATAGACCTATCCAAGATTAAACCTTTTCTGTATAAGTCTGTATTTATCAAAAATTTAATCCGAAAGAATAAAACTATCATATCTATAGCTAAATATATTCATATATATATATATATATATATATATATATATATATATATATATATATGTATATATATATATATATAACTATAACTATATATATATATATATATATATATATATATATATATATATATATATATATACATATATATATAAATATATATATATATATATATATATATATGTATGTATGTATATATACATATATTTATATATATATATATATATATATATATATATATATATATATATATATATATATATATATATATATATGTATATATATTAATATTATTAATTCCTAAGCTACAGCCATAGCTGGAAAAGCAGAATGTTATAAGCCCAAGGGCTCCAACAGGGAAAATAGCCCAGTGAAAAAAGGAAACAAGAAAAAATAGAATGATTAAAACAGTAACGTTAAAATTAATAACCCCTATAGAAACTGTAAAAACTTTAGCAAAACAAGAGGAAGAGAAATAAGATAGAATAGTGTGCCCGAGTGTACCCTCAAGCAAGAGAACTCTAACCAAAAACAGTGGAAGACCATGGTACATAAAATATGGCACTACTCAAAACTAAAGAACAATGGTTTCATTTTGGAGTGTTCTTCCCCTAGAAGAGCTGCTAAAATATATATATACACACACACACACACACACACACACACACATATATATATATATATATATATATATATATATATATATATATATATATATATATATATATATATATATATATATATATATATATATATATATATATATATATGTATATATATATATATATATATATATATGTATATATACATACATACATATATATATATATATATATATATATATATATATATATATATATATATATATATATATATATATATATACACACATATATATATATATATACACACACACACACACACACATATATATATATATATATATATATATATATATATATATATATATATGTGTGTGTGTGTGTGTGTGTGTGTATATATAATCTTCATCGTCGGTTTTAATAGTCCTTAAACTTACATCTGTTTATACTTTTTCTTTGATACTCTTTACTCACAAATTCTCATAGCTCCTAAATCCATCGTCTTTTCTTCTTTCAGCTACTTAGTCTTTAGGCGGGTCATCTCGCAGGAGATACGCAGGTTCAAGGCAATCAATGGAAACCCAGTCTTCTTTGCTACAAATGTTAAGTAAGAATGCCTTTGTTGTTCGATGAATCACGAGGAAAGGGATCGTGTAAGCTGTGTTAACGGGGGTTTGCCAGAAAGCGTGTTATGCCTTTTGCAAATCTGTCAGTAAGTGTTGCTTTGCAGGGGGCTTGTAGTTGTGGCGGTTTCGAATAAATTTTCCCACAGCATGGCGTAGCCAATGGAGATTGTCGGAGGATATTGACGACAGAAAAAAATTCAGCAGGGATGATCAACAGCTGCCAAGAAATCTAAGGTGTCCTTAGGAGTGGTCCTTAGTCACAAGAATACCTAGAGAAGTTGCATCAGTGGCCTTGAGGGTGGGATAAAATTGGTCAACCATTCCGTTGGCTGCAGGGTTGTAGGCGGTTTTCTGATGTAGTGGGATGACCAAGAGATTTGCTAGTGGTGTCCACAATTGAGAGGTGAAAGTGATACCCCTATCAGAAGTAATATACTCGGGGATACCAAAGCTCACTATCCACACCGAGAGTAAGATGAATGTATATGAAGCAAACATTGCAGTTTGCATGAGGATGGTTTCAGACAGACAAGTGAAACGGTAAATGACTGTAAAAAGGTAACAATATTGTTGTGATGCGGGTAGGGGACGTACTACATCGACTTGAGTGTGGGTGAACCAATGCTAAGGTGAGGAAAGGTGGCCACTCTTGAATCCATGTGTCGATGTACTTTTAAATTTTGGCATGAAGTACAGGTGCAGATGCAATCCTTAGCATCTTTAGTAATGCTATGCCAAATGAACTTCGTCTTCAGTAGCTGTGCAATAGATTGGCGTAAGGGATATGTATGATGTCTTGTATGCATGGTACCCTGGATCTTTTCATTGGGCTTCTGCCAAAGGGATTAAAATCTAATCACAAGTGAATGACGGCCAATGTTTTTCTTGACAGGGCATTGTCAATGGGATTCATTTTCCCAGCGACTTGTTGAAGGGTATAATTGTATTTAAATATTTGGAGAGATGTTGGCATTAACGGGCGGACCAGGCATCGTACTGTCAAGTGAAAGCATAAACCAGAGGCATGTTGTCCATGCAAATGACGAAGGGCGTAACTTCTAAGCATTGGCGAAAGTGACAGATAGCCAAATGCCCCGCAGCAGTTTGCGATTGAAGGAAGAGGCTGTATTCCCCCTTACACAGTTTTCTACTGAAGAAGGTCAATGGGTGAGGCGAGCCGTTGACCACCTGCTCTAGTACTCCACCAATAGCAACATCACTGACATTGATGGAGAAGGAGAAAGGCATGTGGTAAGGGAAAAGTAAGAGCAGGAGTGGTAGATAAGGCATTCTTTGCGTTGCAATAGGCCTTTTCTTGAAGGTGACCTCACTTTAGGTCTATTTGTTCCTTCTTGTGGGACGTACAGAGGGGGCCAAGAGCGGTGGGGATTGCTAGCAGAAAACTGTAATAATAGTTTTTAATGCCTAAGAATTTTTGCAGTGCTTTGATGGTCGAGGGCATGGGAAAGTTCTGAAAGGCTGCTACCTTCTCAGGTAAGGGGTGGACTCCTTCAGAAGTTATGCAGTACCCTAAGAACAATACTTCATTGGTGCTAAAGGTACACTTGTCGCACCGAACTACAAGGCCATTCTGTTGTAGGGGGTCGAGAACGATGCATACTTCATGGAGGTGTTCCTCTTTGAAGGAAAAGAACACAAGTATGTCGTCCACATAATATATAGAGAATGGGAGGTCCCCTAAGATGTAATCCATGAGGCATTGAAAAGTGACCCCAGTATTACAAAGACCAAAACTGGATTAATTGAAGGTGTGAGTACCGTAGGGGTTGGTTTTGGCGGTGATGTGTATTCCTCCTGGGTTCATGGTCACCTTATATTACCCTTTTAGGAGGTTGAGTGTGGAGAAAACCTTTGCTTTGGGAAAGTAGGAGGTCATATTGGCGATGTTCGGGAGGGAGTAGTGATCCGTTTGTGTCAGCATGTTTAGACACCTGTAACACCCAAAAGGGTGTAGGGAGCCATCCTTCAAGACGATGTAAAAGGGCGATGAATCCTTTTAGCAAACCCCCATTTCTTCCATTTCGGCAAACGTTTGTTTACTAGTTGCCAAATAATCTGGAGCCACTGTGAGCCACTATGAGCCCCTTCGTCTTAAAATATGGATAAATATCGTGCTTGGCAGAAAACCGTGGGCGTTTGGTGAAGTTCAGGACGGAAGACTGCAGGGTACGACTTGAGGAGCTACATCTGTGGGTGCACCAATGTGGAGAGTAAAGTCAGAGGAGGCTGGTTGGAGAGGGGTCTACGAGTAAGAGTGCATTGACTAGCTGTCGGTGAGCGACATCAATCAGGAGGAGGTAAAGTGAGAGGAAATTCGTACCGATAATTGGCACTGTGACGTCAGCAATGAGAGAAATTTTATGACACCGAGAGAAGATGTGTTATTGCGGTGCTAATTGAATTCTTGCCCTAAGCTGTGTTTCAGCGTATACTCTCGTTTGTGAAAGCTTTAAAATTATTAGTTAATCTTATGGAGAGACTGAAGTGAATATTAAATGTACATCATGGCTGGTTGGCCTCTATGTGGATTTTTTAGGGGAGAGAGGAAAAAGTTGATGAAATCTGGCTGTACAGATACTACCACAAAAAGTATGTGTTTATAGAGCAAATATCAGTGATGCAGACATAACAAACTTGAAATGGATTTATCCACTGTCTGTAGATAAACCCATTATAGCCAAGGCAACAATATTGAAATTGGAGGAGGAATCGACAATGGAAGACCTATTTATTAACGGACATGAAGAGAAAGTCACTGAATTGGAATGCCAAATTATGAAACTCAGTGAGGGTGCAACAAATTACATCCAAACAACTGATCTCACTGAGAAAGTTGATAATTTATTGATGATTATGGAATCAATTAAGGTAAAATTTCAAACACTGATGAACCCAAAACAAGAGAAAATAAAATATGCTGATCAAGTTAAGGAAAAATCTACTAGTAATTAATTCGACTAAAGCATCAACACTAAAATGACTGACAGAAAAAAATGAGGTCCTACATGCACTTAAAGCCATTCCAATTCTTAATACGAGGTCAACTTCAAATGGAAATATTGTTGTAAACTTTGCAGATGAAAAAATCAGAGAGGAAGCAGTAAACAAGACTCAAATCATGGTTGCATAGACCGTGACGAGGAAAATTGTAAACTAAAACCAAAAATAATGATATTTACTGTACAAAGAAGTTGCCTGGACCTTATCCAAAACATAGAAGAGAAATTAAGTCTGGTATTCAAGAATGTGTTGGTGGGACTACCCACTACTTGCTGAAAATGGACTCTGAAGTTTAGAAGGCTATTCATGAGGATTGTGACAAAGTTATGTTGCCATGGACATTTTATAAAAAAGTTTGCAAGTTTAGGACTGAAGATAAACTCTGCAGGGAATGTTTGAAAAAATACTCCAACAATGAATATAGTTCGTAAAAGTAAAATGTATAAGCTGGACTGAGTTAAACCAACCAAATAACCACAGTGAATTCAATTAATTGCAAAGCTTAAGATTTGAAATTGAAAAGACTAGCAGAAAATACTAACTATGGATATTAAGGATATCATAAACTGTGGCTTTGTAAATATGCACTCCGTTGTTAATAAAACTATTCAAATTCTAGCATTATCTGAAACATGGTTAATTAACTTTGACAAGGCTAAAAGTACCCTGACAATTGCACGAATTTGTGGCACGCTTTGTCACACATTTGTCGTGGCAAGGCGTGACACTTTTGTGGCACGCACTGGGAGGTTCCCGCACTGTTCATGACAAGTTCACGCATAGTTCACGACGAGTTCACGACAAGTTCACGACATTGGCACGAACTAGCACGACGAGTTCACGACAAGTTCACGACACGTTCATGCATAGTTTTCGCACTTCCCGCATTGGCACGCATTGTTCACGCCAGTTCACGACTTGGCCA
Organism: Palaemon carinicauda; assembly: GCF_036898095.1. Lineage (NCBI taxonomy): Eukaryota > Metazoa > Arthropoda > Malacostraca > Decapoda > Palaemonidae > Palaemon > Palaemon carinicauda. Next base: position 10,153,304 of record NC_090733.1, on the reverse strand, counting down.
CGCCATATAAAAACGGGGCTTCTCCAACCCGAGGACATTCTTGGATTGGCTTCGGAGGAGACAACAATGCTTACTGTCAGAGACACCATTGCAAAGAGGAGAAGATACCTATACCTGGCAGCTGCTCTAGCCTTTGTTGGAGAGCAGCAGCAATTAGTCTCTTTTCATCCTGTTATTTGTCATTCCTTTTTCATAAAATAAACATTACGCCATGTTATCGTTTCACTTTGTCAATAATTTAGCGATATCCTACATGATTTTTTTTTACCTAAATGATATCAAAAGCATATTCTTGTGCTAATCTTTGATTAATATCCCCTGTATTGATGTGTAGGTTATCTTTATGGATATTTGTAACAATTATACTTCTATTTAGTATATATTTCATTATTTAATTATTATTATAGGTTATTAACTGGTTTGAATAATTTTTAGGCTTTATAATTTACTGAAAAAATAATATTTTATGGCAGTTATATGCTGATCAGATATTTGGAACCCACTTTACATTATCTTAGAATTTAATTGAAAGATGACTATTCCATTCATTAGTTTTGTTGTATCGTTTGTGAACCATTATCATTGAAACTGAGGCAGAATATATATATATATATATATATATATATATATATATATATATATATATATATATATATATATATATATACACATATACATGCATAAAACCTTGTTGTGCCATCAGTTTGCAACTCAGATCAGTTATGCAAGTAATTGATCAGAATATTTGGTTTTGTAACTGTAATACCAGTACTGAATATATCAATAAAGCAACGCGCTTAAAAAAATCGTAGAGTAAATTTTTTCTCTCTCTCTCTCTCTCTCTCTCTCTCTCTCTCTCTCTCTCTCTCTCTCTCTCTCTCTCTCTCTCTCTCAAGTATTACACCTGCTCATGAAGGGATTAAAGAACTTCTCTCCTCTTTTTTTGTGCTATAAAATCAATTATTTTCTCTCTCTCTCTCTCTCTCTCTCTCTCTCTCTCTCTCTCTCTCTCTCTCTCTCTCTCTCTCTCTCTCTCTCTCTGTCCCCGAGGGATAAACTGATTTTCCTTCGGCACTACATAAACCTTCGGCTTAGTTCTAATGAATGAAATTGTTTCCTGAGCTTCTCTACAAATGAAAAAGGGAACCTTTAGTTTAATTGACAAATCAAATCCACCATGACCACCTCTATCAGACTCAACTGAAAGAAATACGAAGCCTTTATATCAGAACTTTTCCCTTTTCTCGTCTATCCTTTATCACAATTTGGGAGTTCTGTTCTTTTGAAAATATTTTCAAAAATTAAATACCCGTTTGAATTTTGTATATGTGAATCGCAATCGTTGTTGAAATAATAAATAAACAATTAAATAAGGAGAGGGGAGAGGTAAAAGAATATATTGTCATTATACAGATTTTTTCTTTGATGATTATGAGGAAGTAGGGATAAATCCATTGATTTAATTGCCACGCACTGGCACGCATCCTCCCGCATCGTCCTGCACTGTTCACGACGTGTTCACGAACAGTTCGCGCATCGTTCACGACAATTTTGTCGTGACAATGCGTGCCACAAATTTCTAACATTTCAAAATTCTCGTCACAACTGCCACGCATGCCACGCACCGTTCACGACACGTTCACACCAGTTCACGCATCGTTCACGCCAGTTCACGACAAAAGTCGTGACAATGCGTGCCACAGATTCGTGCAAGTGTCAGGGTACCTTAAGAATACTGAAATGATCCCTCACACATACTTTTTTTCCATATTCCGAGAGAGGGCAGATCTGGTGGGGTAGGTCAGGCTCTTCATTCTTAAGGGTTACTCAAATCTAAGGATGTTAAAAAGAACTCGTGTAACAAACTTTGAATATAAAGAAATAAACTTTATGCACTAAAACCGAAAAAATCATATCAACTGGTGAATAAAGTTTACTGTGCTACTACTATGACTAGGCTTATGTTGGACCTAGTTTTAGGTGATGAAATGACTGACATTGTATCTGATAAGAATGTAGAAGAGAAGTGCACTATGTCTCCAGTGCATAAACTTAGATCTTGGTTTAGGGTACCTCTACAGAAACGCGCAGTGGTGAAGAAAATTAACTTTAGACATAAATCAAAATTCTCTCCTTTTGTACTTTTGGAAGAAGTTACAAAGGAAATACATTATGCTATCAGTATTCCCTGTGATTATGATAACCAACATTTATTAAGCGGTATGTGTTGACTGACTTATAACCATATATAATAGGGTGAGTAAAAGTGAATAGGACGCCATGTGTCCACTGATGGAAAAGACTATAATTGTTAAAGAACGATCTCCTTGGTTTGATGGGGAGACTTTAGAGAAAACGGGGAAAAAGTCATAAAGAAAGTGAAATCGGTTAAAAACTGAAAGTACACGTGTAGAATACAAAACTGTAATTTTCCAATTTAATAATCTACTAAGACAGAAAAAACTTAATACTATAAGAGAAAGACCTTCGAAGCAGCAACAGACATGAATAGATTATAGCATCTCATAAATGGTATAGTAGGAAATGCAAATTAAGAAAGGCTACCAGAGGGGTACAGTGACTATGATTTAGCAAATAATATTCTATTATTCTTCAAAAAAAACAAATAGAAAATATAACTAGGTAATTTACAAATATTCATCATCAGATTAATGATACAACAGATACACAGATAAAATTAACGGGGTTCAGTAATAGAACACATGATGGTGTCACCAGAATCATCAAATGAGTAAAGAAGACAGACTGTGCGATCGATCAAATGGCAGTATCTGATATAACTGG
>NC_090733.1:10137999-10142999 GCF_036898095.1 Palaemon carinicauda | reverse complement strand
ATATATCTGGGTACTCTTAACGACCACGGGATCAGAGCCTTGGACCGTCAGATACTATAGACCTAAAGTGATTTCGCCTGGTGCTCTGAACCCGAGGGCGTTAAGAGAATCTAGACTTTTATGTATTAAAATATATGGCTTATTTGAAATATGAAAAAAACGTTTGATTGTGCAATTTTTCTCATACATACACACACACACACACACACACATATATATATATATATATATATATATATATATATATATATATATATATATATATATATATATATATATATATATATGTTTTTTCAAAAAGGCCCATAAAAGAAACACAGGAAATATGAATAAATCACACTATATTTCGGTCAATAAACATCGACCCTCTTCAGGAAGTAAAGACCATAGGAAGCGCCCTTATTAATGTTTATCAAAATAAAAGAGAGATAGAATCCGGCGTTTACAAAGTACCATGTAGGGATTGTGAAAAAGTGTACGTTGGGCAAACTGGCCGTTCGCTATCTCAAAGATTATCCGAACACAAAAGATCTGTTAGATATGGGTATGAAAACTCGGGGATTTTCATTCACCTTAGGGATTTAGGGCACCAGATTAACTGGAGTGAGTCGTCTTTGCTTTTTAAGAGTACCTGTCCGTACAGAAGGAAAATCCTGGAATCAGCCATCATAAATCAATCAAACACAATGAACCTATGTGGGGGCCAATGGAAAGCTGACACAGTGGACAATACTCTTCTCAACCCTATCATTAAGAAGATAATCCACGGAGACCGACCACCAGACATGCATCAGAGGTCAAGACTTCCTCCAAGCGGCTCAACAATAAGAACACGCACCTGGATGTAATTAAATTTGGCTAATCCTTCCAGCAATTATAACAACTATAGAACAATTGAACACACCCTTTTGCTTTCATATATAAACCGTCACTCTCCACTGTAATTCTCACTTTAACTTTACTTCCTGAAGAGGGTCGATGTTTATTGACCGAAATATAGTGTGATTTATTCATATTTCCTGTGTTTCTTTTATGGGCCTTTTTGAAAAAACATGTTAAACTGTTCGATTACAGTTATAAATAAGATATATATATATATATATATATATATATATATATATATATATATATATATATATATATATGTAGATATATATATATATATCTATATATATATATATATATATATATATATATATATATATATATATATATATATATATATATATATAGATAGATAGATAGATAGATAGATAAATATATAGATAGATAGTTAGGAAAAACTATAATTAACTCATTGTATTTTGAAATAAGCAAAATATCAGAATATAGTACACATCCATATATATATATATATATATATATATATATATATATATATATATATATATATATATATATATATATGTGTGTGTGTGTCTGTGTGTATATATATATATATGTATATATATATATATATATATATATATATATATATATATATATATATATATATATATATATATATATATATATATAGCGATGTCACAGGTATTTTTTTTCAGCTGAACCTCGTAGTGCATCTATTTTATGATGTATTTTCTATAGAACAGTAAGTTTCCTTTATTCTTCCATAGTTGTACTTTTTTCTAGAGACCAATACATCCTATTGCTTTCAAATCCCTCTCCTGACTGATGGAAAGTCATCAACACTAGGCAATAAATCCTGTTGCATCCATCATGTAAATAATGCAATATGTTGTTACTTGAAGCATGCCACACAGTCACATGCTACATGTTGCCGTGTGTTGACTGTGTTGCAGCATACTTGGCCTATGCGACAATATAATACACGTTTCCTCAGTGGAATTCCTCCTTTAGATAAATAGTCGTAAAGACTTTTATTGCTTTTAAAGTTCCTTCACTTGTCCTGAGGAAATTCCGCCTTTAGATCAATAGTCGGAAAGGCTTTTATTGCCTTTAAAGTTCCCTTATTTATCTTCGTGGAATCCTGCCTTTAGAGCAATAGTCAGGAAGACTTTTATTGCTTTTAAAGTTCCATACTTACCTCGGCAAAATCCCACTTTTAGGTTATTAGTCGGGAAGACTTTTACTACCCTTAAAGTTCCCCTTTTGACGTCAGCGGAAATCTGCTTCTAGATCAATAGTCGGGAAGACTTTTATTACCTTTAAAGTTCCCCTATTTATCCCAGTGGAATCCCGTCTTTTGATCAATAGTCAGGAAGACTTTTATTACCATTAAAGTTCCCCTATTTACCCAAGTGGAATCCCGCCTTTAGATCAATAACCGGGAAGACTTTTATTTCCTTTAAAGTTACCCTCTTTACCTCAGTGGAATCCCACCATTAGATCAGTAGTTGGAAAGACCTTTATTACCTTTGAAGTTCCCCTATTTACCGAAGTGGAATCCCGCCTTTAGATCAATAGTTGATAAGACTTCTATTGCTTTAAAGTTCCTATATTTACCTTTGTGGAATCCTGCCTTTAGATCAATAGACTAAAAAACTTTTATTACCTTTGAAGTTCCCCTATTCACCGAAGTGGAATCCCGCCTTCAGATCAATAGTCGATAAGACTTTTATTGCCTTTAAAGTTCCCCTATTTACCTCACTGGAATCCCGCCTTTAGATGAATAGTCCGGAAGACTTTTATTACCTTTAAAGTTCCCCTTTTTACCTCAGTGGAATTCTGCCATTAGATCAATATTTGGAAAGACTTTTATTACCTTTAAAGTTCCCGTATTTACCCCAATGGAATCCCGCCTTTAGATCAATATTCGCGAATACTTTTATTACCTTTAAAGTTCCCCTTTTTACCCCAGTGGAATCCTGTCTTTAGATCAATAGTCGGCAAGACTTTTATCACCTTTAAAGTTCCCCTTTTTACCTCAGTGGAATCCTGTCTTTATATCAATAGTTGCGAATACTTTTATTACCTTTAAAGTTCCCCTTTCTACCTCAGTGGAATTCTGCCTTTAGATCAATAGTTGGAAAGACTTTTATTACCTTTAAAGTTCCCCTATATACATCAGTGGAATTCTGCCTTTATATTAATAGTCGGCAAGACTTTTTTTACCTTTAAAGTTCCCCTTTTTACCTCAGTAGAATTCTGCCTTTAGATCAATAGTTGGATAGACTTTTATTACCTTTAAAGTTCCTCTTTTTACCTCAGTGGAATTCTGCCTTTATATTAATAGTCGGCAAGACTTTTATTACCTTTAAAGTTCTCCTTTCTACCTCAGTGGAATTCTGCCTTTAGATCAATGGTTGGATAGACTTTTATTACCTTTAAAGTTCCCCTATTTACCTCAGTGGAATCCTGCCTTTATATCAATAGTCAGCAAGACTTTTAATACCTTTAAAATTCCCCCTTTTTACCTCAGTGGAATTCTGCCTTTAGATCAATAGTTGGAAAGACTTTTATTACCTCTAAAGTTCCCCTTTTTATCTCAGTGGAATCCTGCCTTTATATCAATAGTCGGCAAGACTTTTATTACCTTTAAAGTTCCCCTTTTTACCTCAGTGGAATTCTTCCTTTAGATCAATAGTTGGAAAGACTTTTATTACCTTTAAATTTCCCCCATTTACCTCTGTGGAATCCTGCCTTTAGATCAATAGTCGGGAAGACTTTTATTACCTTTAAATTTCCTCCATTTACTTTTGTGGAATCCTACCTTTAGATCAACTGTTGGAAAGACTTATATTATTTATTAAGTTCTCATATTTAATTTAGTGGAATTCTGCCTTTAGATCAATAGTAGAGAAGAATTTTATTACCTTTAAAGTTAGCGTACTTACCTCAGTGGAATCCCGCCTTTAGATCAATAGTAGAGAAGAAGTTCCCCTTTTTAGCTCAGTGGTATTCTGTCTTTATATTAATAGTCAGCAAGACTTTTATTACCTTTAGAGTTCCCCTTTTTACCTCAATGGAATCCTGCCTTTATATCAATAGTTGGCAAGACTTTTATTACCTTTAAAGATCCCCTTTTTACCTCAGTGGAATTCTGCCTTAAGATCAATAGTTGGAAAGACTTTTATTACCTTTAAATTTCCCCTATTAACCTCTGTGGAATCCTGCCTTTAGATCAATAGTCGGAAAGACTTTTATTACCCTTAAATATCCCCTATTTACCTCAGTGGAATCCTGCCTTTAGATCAATAGTTGGAAGGACTTTTATTACCTTTAAATTTCCCCTTTTTACCTCAGTGGAATTCTGCCTTTGGATCAGTAGCCGGGAAGACTTTTATTACCTTTAAAGTTTCCCTATTTACCCAAGTGGAATCCTGCCTTTAGATCAATGGTTGGAAAGACTTTTATTATTTATAAAGTTGCCCTATATTCCCAAGTGGAATCCTGCCTTTAGATCAACTGTTGGAAAGACTTTTATTTTTTATGAAGTTCTCATATTTAACTTAGTGGAATCCCGCCTTTAGATCAATAGTAAAGAAGAATTTTATTACCTTTAAAGTTCGCCTACTTACCTCAGTGGAATCCCGCCTTTAGATCAATAGCAGAGAAGAAGTTCCCCTTTTTACCTCAGTGGAATTTTGCCTTTAGATCAATAGTTGGAAAGACTTTTATTACCTTTAAATTTCCCCTATTTACCTCTGTGGAATCCGGCCTTCAGATCAATAGTCGGAAAGACTTTTATTACCTTTAAAGTTTCCCTATTTACCCAAGTGGAATCCTGCCTTTAGATCAACTGTTGGAAAGACTTTTATTTTTTATGAAGTCCTCATATTTAACTTAGTGGAATCCCGCCTTTAGATCAATAGTAGAGAAGAATTTTATTACCTTTAAAGTTCGCCTACATACCTCAGTGGAATCCCGCCTTTAGATCAATAGTAGAGAAGAAGTTCCCCTTTTTACCTCAGTGGAATTCTGCCTTTAGATCAATAGTTGGAAAGAATTTTATTACCTTTATATTTCCCCTATTTACCTCTGTGGAATCCTGCCTTTAGATTAATGGTTGGAAAGACTTTTATTATTTATAAAGTTGC
>NC_090733.1:10122999-10127999 GCF_036898095.1 Palaemon carinicauda | reverse complement strand
TTCTGGCAGGTTACAAGTTGAAATTGTATGACAAATGTATTCATTTTTATGGATCCTAAATTAGGAGGAGTTGACGGGCTTAGAATGACTTATTTTATAAATTTCTAAAGAGTATTTTGCATTCTTAAAAGTTAAAGAATGACCATTGAATTAATGTTTTTTTTTTTTTTTTGTTGGAGGGGAGTCTCAGCCAGGTGCTCCTAGATGGCCTAATCAAAATATCTGATCGTTACCTATTTGACTCCACAGTGATACCAAATTAAAAGGTTGTGCAGTTCTCTGTCTGAAAAGAAAAGAAAATAGTATGTATTAGAAATAATGCCTGGTTGATGGACTTGACGTAAAGCTCTCGAGAGATCCCTTACTACTGTTGGTAATGTTCAAGTAAATTGTTGTTACAAAACCATACCTAAAATAAATTTTCATCCATCATCCTCTTTTTAAGAAATAGATTATATATATATATATATATATATATATATATATATATATATATATATATATATATATATATATATATATATATATTTATATATATATATATATATATATATTATATATATATATATATGCTGATCATATTTTCCTTAAAGCGAAACATTTACATTTCAAATAGTCTTTCAATAACTTAGATGCTTTCTGGAGGCCTTGGCCAGGACTTCCACCATATAAAGTATGTACATCATCTGATTTCACCTAATTTTAGAAATCTATAAGAAATGTCCAACAGTCCTCATATATGTTTCCGTTCTATAATCTTAAGGACAAATCTAGCAGGTTATAACAGCATAAGTTTCGTCGGTTTAATTACTGACACTACCCTTCAGAAGTGACGTTTGATATTGTTCAGTCATTCCTTCTGGCCATTAAACATATATCGAACTGAACCTGAACATTCGAGACCTGAACATCTAGGCTAATTATCAAGATGGAAGGATGTTGAGAAGGCCTTCAATAAAAAACAAAACAAGCGATAGAAATAAAGTATACAAGTATGTTATAACTGATATTTCATATGAAATTTCAGAAAGTATTCGCTGTCACAACGTACCAATTACGCGAATCTACATTTACGTGGGTGAAACGGTTTGTGCATCGCAACGATCAGCGATGCTGTAAAATTCACTGTCACCCATACTTTATTGCTTAGCTGAGAGTGATCTGATAAAAGTCTCCTACCATTGCCAATCCGCAATGGCCAGCGATGTGATGGAATGACTAAACCACAGACATGATTAAGGACATATCTGAGGCCTTTGTCCTGCAGGGAACAATTAACTGCTGCATTATTTGTTGTTTGTTGTGTGAATCTCTATATTTTTCTTTTTCATTTCCTACTTACCATCACATCATTAATAAAGGCTTATATCACTATCATATTGTGAAACATCTGTCTTGGCCTGTCTTTCAATTTTATTTCTGTCACAGTGATCATGGCAGCGATTACTATCATAGTGCAAATTCTCTAAAGTAGTATTGCCATGTCTTTAGATATTTTTCATGTGACATACACCAAAGTAGAATTCACTGTCATTGTGTAAAGAGTCTAATGTCATCTGGACCATTACAGCGATCACTGTCCATAGGGTAGACGTTATTATGAAATACTCGTACTTGTATGTCTTTCAATATTTTTCCTGTCACGTGGACAGTGTAGACTCTCTTATGCACTACTGCCATAACTTTGAATAGTTTTCATGTTACTTAGACAATGATTGTGATCACTGTCATAGTGTAAAGCCACTTATGCACTACTGCCATATATTTCAATAATTTTCAAGTCACTTGGACAATGACAGTGATCACTGCCATAGTGTAAAGCGTCTTATGCAGTAATGCTATATCTTTCAATAGTTTTCCTGTCACCGTTATAATGACACTGATTACTGTTATAGCGTAAATCTTCTTCTGCAGTACTACTATGTCTCTCAGTACTTTTCATGTCACGTGGACAATGGAACCGATCACTGTCATAGTGTAAAGCCTCTTATGTAATACTGGCATGTCTTTCAATATTTTCATGTCATTTGGACAATGGCAGTGATCATTGTCGTAGTGCAAAACATATTATGCAGAACTGACATTTCTTTCAATAGTTTCTATGTCACTTGAACAATGAAAGTGATCACTGTCATGGTGTAAGGCATCTCAGGCATTACCGCCATGTCTTTCAATAGTTTCCATGTCACCTGGACAATTGCTGAGATCACTATCACAGTGTAAAGCCTCTTATAAAGTACTGCCATGTCTCTCAATACTTTCCACGTCACTTGGACAATGACAGCGATCACTGTCAGAGTGTAAAGTCTCTTATGGAGTACTGCCATGTCTTTCATTATGCATATTGCCTAAGATTGTTCATAATTCTGACCATCCTTCACATTCAGATCTTCCCGGACAGTTCTACCCTGTACGTAATACTAGGCATGCAGTTAATTCTAGTAGTCAGGCCTTCTCCATCATGAAGCTCAATACTACACAGTACTGTGTAGTAAGTTGTGACCAAGTTGTGAAATGATCTTCCTAATCGGGTAGATGAATCGGTAGAACCTCAAAAGTTCAAACTTGCAGCAAATGTTTTTATGTTGAACAGGCTGACATAAGTCTTTTTATAGTTTCTATATAGACTATCTGTTTTAATGTTGTTAATGTTTTTAAAATATTTTATTTTAATTGTTCATTACTTCTTATATCGTTTATTAATTTCCTTATTTCTTTTACTCACTGGGCTATTTTTCCCTATTGGGCTTATATCATCTTGCTTGCCTAACTAGGGCTTAGCTGTCAATGATAATAATAATAATAATAATAATAATAATAATAATAATAATAATAATAATAATAAGAAGAAGAAGAAGAAGAAGAAGAAGAAGAAGAACACGGAAAAGAAAAGAAGAAGAGAAAGAAGAAGAAGAAGAAAAAGAAGAATAATAAGAAGAAAAAGCCCCACTTTTAATAAGAAGTTAACTATTGGAGGCATCACAAAGTCATTCAATAGTTTCAATATCACTTGGACCATAGCAGCAATCACTCTCATATTGTAAAGTCTCTTATGCAGAAATTCCATGTCTTTCAACATTTTTCATTTTACTGGACAATGAAAGCGACCACTATCTTAATGAAAAACCTCTTATGTAGTATGCCATGTCTTTCAATATTTTTCGTGTCCCTTGGATCAGGGCAGTCATAGTGTAAAGCCTCTCATGAAGTAATGCCATGTCATTCAATACTATTGATGTCACTTGGACTACGGCAGTGATCACTGTCATAGTGTAAAGCCTTTTATGCTCTACTGCCATGTCTCAATATTTTCCATGTCCACTGGACCATGGCCTCTTATTCAGTACTGTCATGTCTTTCAAAATTTTTCGTGCCCCTGGACCAAGGTAGCGATTACTGTCATAATGTAAAGCCTCTATATGATGTACTGCCATGTTTTCAATAGTATCCATGTCACTTGGACCAAGTGCAAAGCCTCTCATTCAGTGCTGTCATGTCTTTAAATATTCCTCGTGTCCCCTGGACCATGGCATTGATCACTGTCATGGTGCAAAGCCTCTTATGCTGTACTGCCATGTCTTTAGATAGTTTGTATGTTACCTTGATCTTGATAGTTATCATTGTCATAGTGTAAAGCATCTTACGCAGTACTGCCATGTCTCTCAATAACTTTTATGTAACATGGACCAGGACAGCCATTACTGTCATAGCGTAAAGCTTCTTATGCTGTCCGGCCATTACTCAAAATATGTATGTCACCTTCACCGTGGCAGTGCAGTTTATCATGTATACTATATAAATGTGTTTAGTCATAATTTTTGTTTTTATTTTCTTCCTAGTTAAAAAATGCTTTTTTCCCTTTACCCTCTTTCAAATGGAAAAACGGTAAAGTTTGTAACGTGTTTCTGATATATAATATTTTGCCAAAGGGCTATACTCGCTGAGAAAAAATAAATACTTAGTATTTATTTTTTCTCAGCGAGTATAGGCCTTTGGCAAAATAATATATAATGAAAAGCAGGAACTCATTTGCATGGCTAAATTGGTATATCAATTATCTAATATATTCAATGAACCAGGTGAAGACCTGAGAACATAAATTTAGTAGTTTAGGAAAAAATAGATTGACACAAAACAATAACATCTAGTATTGTTTATACGAAAATAACATTCAAAACCCTTTATACAAACTCATTTAAAACCCTTTATATTAAACTCATTTAAAAATTTATAGAGAAAAATAACATTTACAATTACATATACCCCCAAAAAATATCGAAACTTATACAAGACCATTTAAAAAAATTTATACAAAACTAACTTATACAAAAATAACTTCCAGAATTATTTATACTAGAAAAATCTTAAAATATATACAAAAACAACGTTCAAAGTCCCTTTATACAAAAAGAAAGAAACAACAAATTATAAAAACAAAAAATATCATTCAAATTACTTTTACAAAAGAACATCTAAAATAAAGAGGAGGAGAATAGAATCATGAGTGAAATGGAGAAAATAAAGGGAAGAAGGTCAAACGACGAAGAAGAAATATATAATAAGAGTAACATAAGTAAAAAAGGACAAAAACAATAGAAATATATAAAAAGTAAGAAAGATATATATAAAAAAGTGCATGAAATAAAAAAAAATATAAAAAAAAATACATAAGATAATACATACAAAAAAGATAAAGAAATTCTAAGAGACACGCTAAGATTGAAGCCAGCAGAATAACAAAAATGAAAGGAAGATGGGCGAAAATGTATAGTTTCCTAGATCCTGAGAGAAAGCACAGAGATGAAGAAACAAGGCGAACAGAGGACGAAAGATTTAAAGGGAACCACTGAAAGAGACGAGGAAAGGAAGTAAAGAATAAGTAACGAAACCGAGGATAACTAAAGAACGTCAAAGGTCAAAGTGAAGGGACATGAAATATTGCTCGAGAGGACAAATATCCTTCAGAAGTTTGTGAAATGTTTTCTGTTATCTGTTCTTTC
>NC_090733.1:10121169-10122499 GCF_036898095.1 Palaemon carinicauda | reverse complement strand
CCTGGTTTCAGTTAATTAAGAATATAGACTAGAAAAAACTCTTGGGTTGGAAAGAATTCGGAAGAAATTCCGCCCAAGGTAAAAAACTTCTTCACTTCCCACCTCAGAGATTCTCGATTAAATTCCTTGCTAATTACACGTAAAGGAGCATTGCTCTGAAATCCACTCTGTTCGTAATCACGGTCTGCAACAAATATGTAGCAGCGTCGCAGCTGTAAGCGTCGCAGCAGTAAAATTCTTTGCCAATACTGGTCTCGTGAATAGACGGGTACGGGAGGGAGAGATGTGTGCGGAGTTGGATAAGGGAGGAGTGTCTGCCTAGCCTGATGTTTGTGGAAATGTGCAAAAGATTCAAAAGTATAGAAAAAAGAAAAAAAAAAAAAAAACTCTTAGGTCTGGCATGACTTCGCCAAGGATAAAGAGAAAGAGACGACATAAAGTTAATCCCACGCATTAAGGGTTTTGATTTACTTGCACAAATGAAGCTATTTTTCTCCCCCAAGTGCTACTTCTGGATAATGGAAATACTCGATGTTCTAAAACATTAACTTGGCGCAGACAGAAGCAAGAGTTGGTGGGCAATTATGTCCCTCGGGCGCCTCCGGCTTATTATGTGTAGTCTGAGTATTTATTATTTCTCATTGAGATGAAACAAATTTTCTCTCATACATTAGAATAACAGGGTTTTTATATATAATATTCAGTATCCAGTACGATTTTATTCATGCTTGTTGCTCGAATAACTTTGGAAGTTATGCAAGTCTCATGTTTATGGAATAAATGGCTATTCAATATTATTTATATGTATTTTTATCATTATTGTTAGATATTTCCTTGATTTTCTGACAGCAAAAATTCTCCATATTTTCTACTTTACCTAAAAATATTTATTACCAGAAGGAAAAACGGCTTAACCCAAACATGTATTTAGCATTACCTAAGAGCTGTTGGGATACTCATAATTGGTCATTGTACATTTGCAAATCGAATACAAATAAATCCAACTGTGATTATATGAATGATTTAAATCTCGTTTTCTTTTTCTGGCATTCGATTATTTCCATTCCAGACATAGAGGCAAGGTAATTTTAAAGGAACGAATCTCTTAGATGTTTAAATGGTATAGTTTATATCAAGAGGTCCTTCACCCCTATTATTTACCCTTTGGCCTTGGGAGTGTACCAACTGTGTGTCACACGATCGTACATAGTAACGATATTTCATTTTGTGCATATATTATGCTTGTATCTTCGCTCTCCCCTCGCACTAAAAAGAACCTGAATAAACATGTATCTTTTTCTCACCGTTAATTGTTAACCAACGGGGTGTC
>NC_090733.1:10111169-10116169 GCF_036898095.1 Palaemon carinicauda | reverse complement strand
TTTTAGAGAGAGCACAAATTTATTTGATAATCAATTGAAGCATTTTATTAGTTAGATGCGATTTCTTGATATCACAAAACGCATTTCAAAAATAATCTAACATTTTTACAGAAGAATATTTATGTATTACCCAAATTTATTGGAATTCCGATTCACATACACTACAAGGATTTGAATAGATTTGAGAGAAAATATGCACAAGCAAAGAAATTAAAAAAATATATATGCAAATGAAAACAGGTATGCCTTAATGGCAAAAGTCATCTTTTAAATTGGATTTTTTCTGATATTATACGCAACAAACAGAAAAAGAAAGTGGGTTTAGTGTTTTCCACTACCCTGGTATGCTCAAAATCAATAGAAAAAAATTTAATCTTTATGAAAAAGTATATAAACAGATATTCTTCTGTGAAAGGCTATTCAGACAAATGAATTTCCATAGAATAAGATGTATAGGTTTGTAATAAAATTAACATATATATATATATATATATATATATACATATATATATATATATATATATATATATATATATATATATATATATATATATATATATATATATAGGCCATGTCGTCCTGATGGAAGTTCCTATTAGGTAGCTTTCTAGGGTATATTTGACTACAGTGATATTCCCAGAGAATTTTACCTTAAGGTATCCAGAATTCTAACTTCTGGAGCGAATATCCCTAAATAATCTCACAGGGATATCGCATAATATCAGAGGACGTATTCTTGACACGTCACATAGCTATCTTCACCCCGAACAGTATTAACGCTTCGAGGGGGAATAGTGACAAGAATCTGAAACGAGAATGAAAAGAGAGACGCTCATAAGGCATCTCTCCTATTCCGTTTCCAGTGTGTATCTGATGAAGGCGGTAGCGCCCTCTTTATTCCTTTTCGTGTAGCTCTACTACTCGGTTTTTTCCCTTGTATTCTCTCGTTATTTTGGCTTTATTTCAACGTTTTGATGACTTCTCTGGCCTCTTCTGTCTCTAGGAAGTTGAGTATTATCTTTACTATGTATAAATGTAAGCTCTTGTCGTTTTGAATTAAATCAAAAGTGATTTTAATGTAAACAAGAGCTGTTGTCTACCGGAGGCATCCTGGATGCTATCGCTCGCTCTTATGGGTCATTCAGTTAGCTGGAGCGATGTTCCCGGTTTGTTACGCTTTAATAATTTAGCCATTTAGCTCCGCTAGGAATGCTTATATTATACCGTCAGTTGTTAGCTCGGTGATTTCGACACGGGTCGAGGTACCGATCCTGCCCTTCGTGAGGCTTCGTAGCCTAGACGTCTGGCACTAGTACTTTCATGCATGATATAAGTTTTTCCGAATGTTATATTATTGAAGCTATAAGCAAATATTTTATACATGTAAGATATTGTTGAATGTTTTTCCAAGATTGTATACGAGAGAGTTTCGGTTAGGTAATCGATTCTCATCTTACCTAGTCTAGTATTCTAGGTACAGTAGTATACTTTCGCACATCCCCGATTGTTCTTTTCTCCTCTGGAGGATAAGTTGAATCCCTCCTCTCTCCCTCTGTAAGCCTTTGGCGTAATCCTAGTGGTTCTATCTGTATAATAATTCAGGTATAACTATTCTAGGATATGTCTGTCCTGACCTGATAACCAGAGTGACTGGTTTTATGGGTTAGGGCAGAACATCAGAGTTTCTAGTCTGTGGTCTGCTTCTTCCTAGCATAGAGAATGAGTCTCCTTTGCTAGGTTAGGGGCGGACACAGGAAGCTTTGCTTCCCTAGTCCATGTTGGAAGGATGATTCCTTCCTCTAGTGGCCTAGCAGACTGTCCTGTGTTGTTTTTCTTGGGCTGGAGAATGAGTTTTCTCTGTTGCCCGGCAAAAAAACTTCACCTAACTTTGTTTTGGTTGGAAGGAGGTTAGCAAGTATTGCCAGTCTTCCTCCCTCATAGACAACTCTTGGTTAGGATGAGCTTCCCTAACGGCTGAGTGTGTCTCCTGCTAGAACGAAGTCTATAGGACCCTTATCCCTTCCCCACCTCTCTTTCTTTTATTTTCTTTTGGCCGCAGTCCTACTTCCGTACCTAGTATAGATTAGGATGGAGGACAGGCTCAGCTCTCTGCCGGCTGGCACTACATGTCGGCCGGCAGAGACCCTTTATTCTTTGCAAGGTAAACCCCAGACCTCCCTTGGTCTCCCTTCCATGTCCGTCGGTAGAGCCCGGCAAACTATGGATTTTTTGGAAGCCTGAATGTCACATTCTCCCCTTCCATAAGTTCACTCTTTCTAGATGGAAGGTCGTATGGCAATGCCACCTTATAACCTTACATCCATACTGTTTCTCTGACTATTGTGTTGCACCCCTAACCTGGCTGCCGGCTTAACAGCCGACAGCCGGGCAGGTGGAGGTTCTCTGGTTCTTGGCTACTGTCGCCGGGCACGGGTTTTATTACCTTTGCCTGCCGGCAGGGGAACACAGCCCGATTCTGCTGGCTACTACGATTAGCGGCCGGCAGCCGGGTTTTAGTGTTTTCAGCCGTCGGCTGGCAATGATTGCCGGCCGGCACTCAGTCGCGAATCAATGGGCTGCCGCCTATTAGTTAAAGATAGTATATCTTTGAACTATACAGGGGTAGTTGCCGGCCGGCACGTGCAGGCGCACGCCGGCACATACCGGCGCGTGCTAGCTGGCACAACAGGTTGGCATGTACAGTAGTTGCTGTATTCGTAGTGTAGTACACACTGCATTAGCAGAAACTGCTGTACAGAGCTCGTGATAACACTAAAAGTTCTCCATCATATCTTATCTTGTACAGCCTTTTGTTGAGACCGTACAATAAGTAGAAAGTAAGTTCTTTCTATACTCTTTCTATTCCGTATATTAAAACTTTATCTCAAGGTGTGAATTACACCTTAAATTTCCGTTTAGGAAATTACGTAAGGTATTCTAGAATAGAATTAACCTTAGTTTTAATATCTCGGGAGGTTTCAGCAATTGACTGGGCAGGAAATACAAGTATGTGTCTTTCCTTCTAACTTTTATAGCTTTTCTATATAAGCTAAATATCTCAATATAAGTGAAAGCCTTCACTTGATACTCATGGATTTTTCTTTTCTTTACAGGAGGACCATCCGAAGTGCGGGAGTGTGTTCTGTAATGTCCGCAGTAAGAACTTCTGTAGACATCAATATTGCAGGAGGCACGCAGCATGCGCAGCCTCCAGAGGTGATCTCCGCTATTGGGACTCAGGTTTGTACAGTTTGTTCTAACCTGATTACCGAGGCTTTTGACGACACTAAGTCAACGGAGTCAAGGGATGCTGCCAGGGAAACGTTATGATCCTGGGTGAGGGGTTTTCAGAAAAACACCTCAGGTCCCTACCCTTCAAATGAGATGATGAGGGCCTACCTTTTCCCTAAAGCATGGGCTGATGCATTCATCCCCCAGCCTCAGGTGGCGACACCAATTGCCCAAAATCCGGTAGATTCCGAAGTCCCAGCCACCCTTCAAGACATCCAATTGGACTATAGGATGTCGAAGGTGTCGGATTCTACTGAGAAGGACCTTCTAGGAGAAGGTCAGGAGGAGGAGCTGTTCCAGACTCCACAAGTAGAAGAGCAAGAAATCGACGAAGTGTCGGTTACGTCGGTTCCGGACCCAGAACCTGTTTCTTCTACATCGTCTGCTACCGCAGATGAACTGGGAAGGACTCTTTCTTCCATTGTTGAGATGATCCAACAAATTCAAAGGAAGAATGATGAGAAGGAAGCTGCAATGAAACTGGAGTTACGTAGACTTGCAGCATCACGTGGGCCCCAGAAGCGGCTCAGCGTGAAGGATCTTCCATTGTGCTCGGATACCAATCCTTGGAGGTATGCCGAACACATGCCAATGACAACCGGGAAGATCGTGATCTCAGAAAAGTTGGGAGCAATTCCCCTGGAAGAAGCGGAATTTTGGCCCAACAAAGATTCCTATCCTGATTGCTATGTCCGTCTTAGGAAGGAGCCAGCCTTAAAGGAGGAGACGGAGCTGGAGGTCATGATTTTTTACCATAGTAAAGCTCAGACGTTACTAACGAGCTCGATGAAAGAGAGGGGCTTCACTAACTCAAAGGTGCCCGCCTTGAGTAAGAAGCTTCCCTCCTTTATGGCCTCTCCTACCAGAGCCCTTCCCTTCTTGGAAAAGGGATATAAGGCTGCCTTAAAAGCGGTGGAAGCAGGGAAACCATGCCCCTCCTTGGAGGAGTGCAAGCCATTATCTCTGACCTTGCCCTTGGACCAAGAAGACTGGAAGGACGTACACCTTACCTTCTCAGTCGGGAAATTGGAAGCTGATATTGCTGAACGACAATTCGGTGAGGCGCTTCCAAAATTGTCGGAGGTTCTCTTGCTTAGAGAGCAAGAGACAAAGGAAAGACTTGCGGCATCGATCTCGTTGCAAACGACACTAGAAACAATGGCAAGTGACCCCAAGAACCAGGACATTTTCATGGTTGTGGCCAAAACCCATCTGGCCACAGTTACGAAGGATTTTTATAGCTTTATTAAAACTAGGAGAGCCTGTAGAGAGTTTGTGTTCGCCTCGGCTGCGGTGAGGCACGAACCGAGGAAACTGATCTCCTCTCGTATTTGGGGTAAAGACCTCTTTCCCAATGAGGTGGTTAAGGAGGTAGTAGACAAGGTCGCCACAGAGAACCTTCTCAAAAAGTGGGGCCTAGATCTTAAGAGAAAGTCTTCTCTGGATGAGGGTCGCCAACCCAAGAGGAAGACAAAAAGGCCTAGGCCATCCTCTCGGCCGGCTAAACCCTACCGACAGCAACATCAACAACAACTTCCTGTGACGGAGGTGCCTCAGATAGTGGCACAACCTCCAACCACGTACCAGCTGGTACCTCAACAAACAGCGACACAGTCGCTAGTTCTTAACCCAGCTTCCGAAAGGCAGACTTCTTCCTTTCGTTCAAGAGCCAGAGGAACAGCCAGAGACTCTTCTAGACGCCCTTCAAG
>NC_090733.1:10093669-10096169 GCF_036898095.1 Palaemon carinicauda | reverse complement strand
GAATTCGACAGGTATAAGTACAGTAGAATTGTCATTGACTTTTATCTTTCTTCGTGGCCAAGTGGGTTAGTCACTGTCCTATATAAGCTTGCCGACCAGGGTTCGATTCCCCGGCCGGAGCCAAGCTCTTGTCTTTGTGTGATTTCGCCTGGGGCTCTGATCCCGAGGTCGTTAAGAGAATCCAGACATTAATATATATAAAATATATATGGCTTATTTGAATATGTAAAACACGTAAAAATGTGCAAAATTTATCATTAATTAAATTCCAAGTAACAAACTACCAATTAGCTACGATGGTGAAGATGGGTTGATTTCAATTCTAAATACAAAATACCTGAATTCGACAGGTATAAGTACAGTAGAATTGTCATTGACTTTTATCTTTCTTCGTGGCCAAGTGGGTTAGTCACTGTCTATATAAGCTTGCCGACCAGGGTTCGATTCCCGTTCGGAGCCAAGCTCTTGTCTTTGTGTGATTTCGACTGGGGCTCTGATCCCGAGGTCGTTAAGAGAATCCAGACATTAATATATCAAAAATATATATGGCTTATTTGAATATGTAAAAACACGTAAAAATGTGCAAAATTTATCATTAATTGAATGCCAAGTAACAAACTACCAATTAGCTACGATGGTGAAGATGGGTTGATTTCAATTCTTAGTACAAAATACCTGAATTCGACAGGTATAAGTACAGTAGAATTGTCATTGACTTTTATCTTTCTTCGTGGCCAAGTGGGTTAGTCACTGTCTATATAAGCTTGCCGACCAGGGTTCGATTCCCGGCCGGAGCCAAGCTCTTGTCTTTGTGTGATTTCGTCTGGGGCTCTGATCCCGAGGTCGTTAATAGAATCCAGACATTAATATATCAAAAATATATATGGCTTATTTGAATATGTAAAACACGTAAAAATGTGCAAAATTTATCATTAATTGAATGCCAAGTAACAAACTACCAATTAGCTACGATGGTGAAGATGGGTTGATTTCAATTCTAAGTACAAAATACCTGAATTCGACAGGTATAAGTACAGTAGAATTGTCATTGACTTTTATCTTTCTTCGTGGCCAAGTGGGTTAGTCACTGTCCATATAAGCTTGCCGACCAGGGTTCGATTCCCGGCCGGAGCCAAGCTCTTGTCTTTGTGTGATTTCACCTGGGGCTCTGATCCCGAGGTCGTTAATAGAATCCAGACATTAATATATCAAAAATATATATGGCTTATTTGAATATGTAAAACACGTCAAAATGTGCAAAATTTATCATTAATTGAATGCCAAGTAACAAACTACCAATTAGCTACGATGGTGAAGATGGGTTGATTTCAATTCTAAGTACAAAATACCTGAATTCGACAGGTATAAGTACAGTAGAATTGTCATTGACTTTTACCTTTCTTCGTGGCCAAGTGGGTTAGTCACTGTCTATATAAGCTTGCCCGACCAGGGTTCAATTCCCGGCCGGAGCCAAGCTCTTGTCTTTGTGTGATTTCGACTGGGGCTCTGATCCCGAGGTCGTTAAGAGAATCCAGACATCAATATATCAAAAATATATATGGCTTATTTGAATATGTAAAACACGTAAAAATATGCAAAATTTATCATTAATTGAATGCCTAGTAACAATCTACCAATTTGCTACGATGGTGAAGATGGGTTGATTTCAATTCTAAGTACAAAATACCTGAATTCGACAGGTATAAGTACAGTAGAATTGTCATTGACTTTTATCTTTCTTCGTGGCCAAGTAGGTTAGTCACTATCTATATAAGCTTGCCGACCAGGGTTCGATTCCCGGCCGGAGCCAAGCTCTTGTCTTTGTGTGATTTCGCCTGGGGCTCTGATCCCGAGGTCGTTAAGAGAATCCAGACATTAATATATCAAAAATATATATGGCTTATTTGAATATGTAAAACACGTAAAAATGTGCAAAATTTATCATTAATTGAATGCCAAGTAACAAGCTACCAATTAACTACGATGGTGAAGATGGGTTGATTTCAATTCTAAGTACAAAATACCTGAATTCGACAGGTATAAGTACAGTAGAATTGTCATTGACTTTTATCTTTCTTCGTGGCCAAGTGGGTTAGTCACTGTCTATATAAGCTTGGCGACCAGGGTTCGATTCCCGCCGGAGCCAAGCTCTTGTCTTTGTGTGATTTCGCCTGGGGCTCTGATCCCGAGGTCGTTAAGAGAATCCAGACATTAATATATCAAAAATATATATGGCTTATTTGAATATGTAAAACACGTAAAAATGTGCAAAATTTATCATTAATTGAATGCCAAGTAACAAACTACCAATTAGCTACGATGGTGAAGATGGGTTGATTTCAATTCTAAGTACAAAATACCTGAATTCGACAGGTATAAGTACAGTAGAATTGTCATTGACTTTTATCTTTCTTCGTGGCCAAGTGGGTTAGTCACTGTCTATATAAGCTTGCCGACCAGGGTTCGATTCCCGGCCGGAGCCAAGCTCTTGTCTTTGTGT